>NW_027473429.1:272500-277500 GCF_050947335.1 Megachile rotundata
AACATTAGATTTCTCTTAGGGCTTAGGATCGACTGACTCGTGTGCAACGGCTGTTCACACGAAACCCTTCTCCACGTCAGTCCTCCAGGTCCTCGCTGGAGTATTTGCTACTACCACCAAGATCTGCACCGACGGCGGCTCCAGGCAGGCTCACGCCCAGACCCTTCTGCGCACACCGCCGCGACCCTCCTACTCGTCAAGGCTTCATGGAGAACGGGAACTAAATCCCGTTCCTGCGCACTTGCCGTTGACGGCGGAGTATAGGCGCGACGCTTCAGCGCCATCCATTTTCAGGGCTAGTTGCTTCGGCAGGTGAGTTGTTACACACTCCTTAGCGGATTCCGACTTCCATGGCCACCGTCCTGCTGTCTTAAGCAACCAACGCCTTTCATGGTATCCCATAAGCGTCGACTTAGGCGCCTTAACTCTGCGTTTGGTTCATCCCACAGCGCCAGTTCTGCTTACCAAAATTGGCCCACTTGGCACTCTGATCCAAGAAAAATTTTATCAATTTATATCTCGTGGCTTCATGAAAATTCAAGCAAGCCAGAGATCTCACCCATTTAAAGTTTGAGAATAGGTTGAGGTCGTTTCGGCCCCAAGGCCTCTAATCATTCGCTTTACCAGATGAGACTCGTTATGCGTTCGAGTCGAGTGCCAGCTATCCTGAGGGAAACTTCGGAGGGAACCAGCTACTAGATGGTTCGATTAGTCTTTCGCCCCTATACCCAGTTCCGACGATCGATTTGCACGTCAGAATCGCTACGGACCTCCATCAGGGTTTCCCCTGACTTCGTCCTGACCAGGCATAGTTCACCATCTTTCGGGTCCCAACGTGTACGCTCTAGGTGCGCCTCTTCTCGCAATGAGAACGAGACGCCCCGGGAGTGCGAGGCCTAATCGTAACGAGGCCCATCCTCCCTTAGTCGACTTCACGGACGACTTTCACTTTCATTTCGCCTTTAGGTTTATCAAATCCCAATGACTCGCGTACATGTTAGACTCCTTGGTCCGTGTTTCAAGACGGGTCCCGAGAGTACCCAAAGCAATAGCGTCGCCGACCGGTAATTCAAAGTTTGGCCAGTCCAAGGACTCCGCCTGCCAACAGCCCGCCAGGCCCGGTTACGGCGCTAAGTCCGTACATCCGGTATCTAGACTGGAACGAGCTTGCGGCGGTCCTGGACGCAGTGCGTTCGAGAATTTTGCGGCCCGATACCGTCTGAGTACCGTCGCGCAGTCGGCCGGGCATCCAAGGGGCTGTCATCGTACGCTAAAAGCGACGGACAGTCTTCGCCTCGGGCCTTAGACCGACACGCAACGGGTCGCGACGTTCTACTAGGGGAGAAGTGCACGACTACATAGCCGGAACATTCGCCGCGGGTGGTGTGCCCACGCCGATGGGAAACCCGCCGTAACGGGACCATCCGGGGCACTATCGCACCAACACGGGAGCCAGCTTCGTTGACGATGAATCTCCCCATTCGATCTTTTGGGTTTCTCGGGTTTACCCCTGAACGGTTTCACGTACTCTTGAACTCTCTCTTCAAAGTTCTTTTCAACTTTCCCTCACGGTACTTGTTCGCTATCGGTCTCGTGGTCATATTTAGCCTTAGATGGAGTTTACCACCCACTTAGGGCTGCACTCTCAAGCAACCCGACTCTAAGGAGAGATCCACCCGAGACGCGTACCGGTCGCTACGGGCCTGGCACCCTCTATGGGTAAGTGGCCCCATTCAAGATGGACTTGGACGCGATTCGATGTCTCGGGATAAACGGATCCTCCTGAACACTACATTTCCCAGCGGCGTTAACCGCGGGATTCAGTGCTGGGCTCATTCCTGTTCGCTCGCCGCTACTAAGGAAATCCTTGTTAGTTTCTTTTCCTCCGCTTATTAATATGCTTAAATTCAGCGGGTAATCTCGCCTGCTCTGAGGTCGTCGAAATTTTATTATTTCTTTTCAAAGTTATACCACAAACTGTACGCTCTTTTCGGGGTTTCGACACGTAATACGAAAGGTATATTAATACCAACGACGCACAGGGATTATGTCGTTCGATTTTTTCCTTGTATCGTTCGATAACCAACTATTTTTCTCTTTTCGGATCAACACAATATCGTCGACTACTCGAAGGTACGTACGAGCCAAAATGAAAGCTCGGTGTCTCCTCTCTCTTTTGTTCGACAAAAGAAAAAAGGCACTTAAAACGCCGCATATTCGGGCAGGCGGGACAACGACAAAAAAAAAAACGACGACGACGACGTCCGGTTGTTCTCGACTCGCGTCGGAGTATATATGTATATATTATAATCGGATATATCTTTTTATCTATCCAGGGCGCGTTAAAACAAACGACGAGGAGAGACTACGACAACGAGGAGATAAAGGTCGGACCTTTTCTTCTTACCCTCGGCGCGCTCTCGCACACGATCGTTTCATGTTTCTTTTGTCCCCTAAAGGATACATATACCGTTACAACATATTTACGTTCGAATATACACTCGACGGTCGATAAACCGTAAAGACGCATCGTCCGATACGTTTTTTCTTTTGCTGTCGCGTTCCGACGCAAAATCCCAAGAAAAGGGCGAGAATGCCAGAGACAGCCATGTAAACCATCGGTGACTTATCATGGTCCAGAGAATAAAGGGTTAAAGGAAAAAAAAATCCCATTTTTAACGTGCGTGGTACACCTTCGTCGTGTATATATCGTTCGATGAAACCACGAGCGCACAAAAGGAGGAACAAAAGCGTTTCGAGATCGATCTTCGGTGTAAATGTCATTGTTCATTTGCGTTCGACCGTTGTTCGATAAAAGAAATTTAACACACGAACAACAATGAAGGGAGACTCTCGCAAGACGATCACCAAATAAGCGTTTATCGTTCGATCGGTCCGGGTTTTTCAACGTCCGTCCGGCACAATTATGCACTTCGAGGACTGGACGACCGGAACCCGTATTGGGATCGCGCGGTCTTCCGCTTCTAATCAACGACAACGAAGCGATCTGCGCTTGTAAATGTTAAAAAAACGTGGCGAAGCTACGATCTCGTAATAATTTAACCGTGAAAGAGCTTCCGTCGCACGTTTATTTTTAACTTTTCTCCTCGTTGTATAAACTTTCGCACCGTCGAAAAAAAAATTCGACAATCATTTCAGACAACGTCGGGAGCGCGGAGAAACGCCGTAAACACGCTCTACTCTCGGCTTGCTTCCTTCAAATTGGTGTCTAACAATTCTCTCGCAGGGCGAAGAATCATTTTCTCTCTCGTCTAAATATCCTTCTGTAGTTAGGTGTTTTCGACTCGGGAGCGCTCTTTCACGGGCGGTCGTATATGGTCTCTTTTAGGGGTTTAACTAGAAACCACGACTCACGCAAGCCGAGATAAGCGCATTCCGCCGAGAAGATCCTAAAAACTAAGAATTGCGAGATATACGAAAATGTTCTTCTGTCGCCTGTGAAAAAAATGAACACTAGCAAAGAGAGGGCGAGACACGAACGTTCCATTTAACATTCTCCGCGTCAAACGCCGACGAAATGTCCAACCATCGCTCGTACGTTTTCGCCAATTTCGCAAGTTGTTCTCTCTCTCGCGTTCGACCATCGGATCCCGCTCCGAAACGTTCGACTTTTCGGCGTTTAACAGTTTCGTTTTATCTAGTCGAACGACGAGCGGTACCGAAAAAAATTTAACAATGAAGAGAAAACCTTTTGCTGCTAAAGGCAAACGCAAGCAGTCTTTAGTTATATAAACGACCCTCAGCCAGGCGTGGTCCAGGAATTGTATCCGTGGACCGCAATGTGCGTTCGAAATGTCGATGTTCATGTGTCCTGCAGTTCACACGTTGACGCGCAATTAGCTGCGTTCTTCATCGACCCACGAGCCAAGTGATCCACCGTTCAGGGTAATCGTATAAAAATTTTTGTTCATATTTAACAACTCAGCGTCTGAAAACCAGTATGTACGTGATTTATTTAACCTGGTTTATAAATTCGTTCGATTGTCCATAGAATACTAACTCCAATCCAAGCGCAAGATCGAGTATCGGTATTCGGACGTCGTCCCGTCATAGCTCTGTTCACAGATTTACCCGAGCTGATTGATGATTAAGACGACACGATAACGTCCATGGACGGGTAAAGGACCGTATAAAACTACAGAACCGCCGATGAAACGACGCTCTGTGACGCATTTCTCTTCGTGCGGCGAGTTTTCAGTCCGTTCCGGGTGGTAAAGTCATTCAAAAACCGTGGAAAATACGAAACGCGCTGTCGCGCGTAACACAGAGTCTCCTGCTCGCTGCTTACATATATTGGACGTCTTGGCGGTATCGCGAGATTCGATACGGACACTCCATGGCCGGCGTCAGATCGGTCTACCAACGAAGGAGACTACGCTATCGTTTTCGCTTCTCAGCCGGTCCGTAAAGCGATACGTTACCATATCGTCCGTCGTAAGCAGGCGGACTCTCGTGAAGTTGCGACTTCGTTCGTCGAAGCGGTTTCGTGGTTCGATTTCCATCGGTTACCCGGACACCCCCCGCGTGAAAGCCTCCGTGTCACACTCTAAATTTCGTTTCTCGTTTAACACGAAATAGAGAGAGGCTAAAAGGGGGTGTTCCCTTTGTCCAAAGACAAAATTTATAGAGAGAAAGAAAATAAAATGAGAGTCTCTCACGAAGCGGGCGAAAAAAAAAAAACAAGAAATTTAACAATTTTTTTTCGCAAACCCATGCATTTCGTTACCAAACGTCCCAAAATATTTCTTTATATTCTCTCTCGTGTTTTCACACGGGGTCGAGAGAGTACGCAACACGAATCAAGAATAAAAATTATAGAAAGGAAAGTCCGATAAGAATATTTCGAGATTCTTATAACCTTCACCTCTTCCTTACTTCTCCGAAATCTCTCCGCTTTCCTGGCGCGTATCTATTTAACAATTTCGATTCTCTCCTCCTTTTAACTCAGACGTCGCAACGAACGGGTACACCATGCATAC
>NW_027473429.1:280000-295000 GCF_050947335.1 Megachile rotundata
ATCCGTCGTCGGTGCTAGAAGACCGTACGATCAGCACAAAGTTATTCAGAGTCATCATAGCCGACGATGGGAAGACGGACGAACCGTCCGCCGCATCGATTGGTTTTGATCTAATAAAAGCATTCCTCCCATCTCTGGGTGGAATTCTGGTTTGCATGTATTAGCTCTAGAATTACCACAGTTATCCAAGTAAATTGTTGTACGATCTAAGAAACCAAAACTGATTTAATGAGCCATTCGCGGTTTCACCTTAATTCGGTATGTACTTAGACATGCATGGCTTAATCTTTGAGACAAGCATATGACTACTGGCAGGATCAACCAGGGAGCTTAAAGAATTATTTCATTTTTCTTAAGCCAATTTTATTTAACATCAAATTGGGTCTTTCTACGTTCGACGGCGCCTTTACAATTTAACAACGACCGATCGACGTTAAGACTCACAATTCTCCTCCTCCTTTTCTCTCTCTCTCTCTTTCTCTCTCGTTTCGATTTTATTACGAATCCTTCACAACCTCAATGCCGGAGATTCGAAGAAACGCATATCGACGTAGTAATGCCGAAGAATAATATTCTCCGGTTCAAAAAAGTTTTGAAAGCACGTACACACCGCTTTCACGCCGTTCGTCGAAACGTAAGAAGCGCGTAAACCGCACACGCTCGGAACGAATTAATCGATCCCCATTCGGTGTAAGCGCGTAACAAGCACGCTGGACGTTGTGTTCGTTTATTTCAGTTTTTCAGCTTAAACGTTCCCTTTTCTTTTATGATTATTTTTGTACAACTTTTTGTACACGAACCAATTTGCAGCTCTCCTCTTTTTGCCCGTTTCCTTTTCTGGTTCGTAATATTATTTATATTACGTGAAGTTATATTATAAGTCTTTGATATACAATATTTCGTTTAACGACACAACACCGAAATAGCGCGTATAGCGGAGCACGCTGGACAATACGCTATGGCGCGTACAGCGGACATGCTGTTCGTCGAAACGAATCGAAACCGTGTCGATATAAACGTTTCGTTCCTCCACGGGGGTCTCTTTCTCTTATTTTGTATCGATAAAGCGCGTAAAAAAATGCAAATCCTTTCGTGCCAGAAAGATTTCTCGTTGAAAAGTTTTAGAAGCACGTAACACCGCTTTTCATTTCACGCTTTGCATCGAAACGGTATAAGCACGTAAACCACACACGCTCGCTCGTATTGAACCTCCACAATATCGGTGTTCTTTCGCCTTTTTTCATAAATACCATTTTTTGCAATGAACCAATATCAGCTTAAACGTTCCTTTTTTATTTGGTTCTTCTCTCTCCTCTCATGTGTTTCAGTCATATTAAAAATTGTTGTTCCTCCAAACTCTCTCTATTCTCTCTCCTTTCACTCTCTTTGGTATTTTATTTAAGACACACCGATAAAGGTTAGCGCGTACAGTGGCGTGCTGAACGTACCGTGATAGCGCGTACAACGGACATGCTGTTCGAAAAACGAACAAGAGGAAGCACGTACAAAGGTAGCTCGCGCTAGGCATATATCGATACGAAACCTCCGTTTTTAGTCTCTCTTTTCGTCGTGGATATCGAAGAAGCGCGTAAAAGAAAATCCCGCTAAAACTCTCTCCGTGCCGGAAAGTGTGTATCCGTTGAAATTTTTGAAGCACGTACACCCGCTTTCACGCTTTACATCGAAACGGTATAAGCACGTAAACCACACACGCTCCGTATTGAACCTCCACAATATCGGTGTTCTTTCCGCCTTTTTCATAAATACCATTTTTTTGTGATGAACCAATATCAGCTTAAACGTTCCCTTTTTTTATTTGGTTCTTCTCTCATGTGTTTTTCAGTCATATTAAATTTTTGTTCCTCCAAACTCTCTCTTCTATTCTCTCCTTTCAACTCTCTTTGGTATTTTATTTAAGACACACCGATAAAGGTTAGCGCGTACAAGTGGCGTGCTGAACGTACCGTGATAGCGCGTACAACGGACATGCTGTTCGAAAAAAACAAATCGGAGCAAGCACGTACACAGAGAATTTTAGCTCGCGCTGGGCACATCGATTCTTACAAATCCACCCAAATTTTTATTTTCTCTCTCTCAAAATTTCGTGTCATAGTTACGATACACCGTAATAATATTTTTTGTACGTATAAGCGAAAACTCGATGTAATATCGAGAAATCACCCGTACCGAAAACTCTTCACTTTGGAAGAAGTTTCCATTTCAGAAACCGTTTTTACGAGTCATAGTTACATATTATTTCGTTTCAATATCTCTGCGCTGTACGTATAGTGAAGCATTTATTTAATATTTTACTTCATCGTACCGAAAAACTCTCCGCGAAGAAGAAGTTTTCTCGCGCATCGAGAAAATATTTAGGCGTTCGAGACGCACAAAACATTAAGGGGACGTAATATCATTTCTGAATTTCGGAATAAATATTCCGTTTCAAAATTTTTTAGCCTCTCGACTGAAGGCGTTGTAACGAACAAGTTCGTTCAACACCACTATCTAATTCATTTTTAAAATAAATTTTATAAAACCTTTTTTGGCCCGTTTTAGAACGGTCGGTTTTATTCTATCCCTTTTTAATTTTTAGTAGCCTGTGCCGCTTGAGTCAGTACAACGTACACACCAAAGTGCATACGAGTCACCAGCCTCATGTTAAAGGTTCGTCGCATATGTGCCATTTGGTCTTAGACGCCGACACGCGACAATGCAGTGTGGAGAAAATCCTGCATCGATACCGAGAACACGAACAGTCGAGGCAACACGAAGTTACGCACGAGGAGCGGTGGACTAGTTCTCAACCGAGGTCATAGAATAGCCACGCGCCCGACTCTGTTCCGTCTGGTACGATCGGACCGAACGTCTCCTTATAGGTACCGAACGGCCGGCCGGATGGTCGGCGACGCCGGCCGTTACGCACGGGCGCTTACGATGCTAACGCGCGATCCGAACGTGCCAATTCGAAAGTGCGGTAAAACTTAGCGCGAAAAAATCGATTTTTCAAAAAGTTGTCAAACACGCTAAAAAGTATACGGACGATGTTTTAACAATTATTTTACGAAATTTAATGACAAAATTAATCGAAAAAAAATTTTTTTTCCTTTTCTCGCCAAAATAAATACCAAACGAATTTCTAACGTAATAAACGAGTAACAAATAACAGTATACGTCCAAATAACATACAAGAATCGAGAAAATATTTATATTTTTTCAAAAAATTGAGCAAAAATCTCTCCGCATAGTCGGTTCGGTGCCGAGTCCGAACGTACCAAAGTACCTCCGGCATAGTCGGTTCGGTGAATCGACGACTGACAACCTATATAAAAAACGATTAAAACCTATAGAATAACGTATCACTAGAACATTTATACCATTTTGGCACGTTCGGATTCATAATTAACGAAATTATCGAAAATTTTTCATTGCGCATAGTCGGTTCGGTGAAAAGGTGACTGACAACCTATATTAAAAATGATTAAAACGTATAGAATAACGCACTACTAGAACATTTATACCATTTTGGCACGTTCGGATTCATAATTAACGAAATTATCCAAAATTTTTCGTTCCGCATAGTCGGTTCGGTGAAACGATGACTGACAACCTATATAAAAAACGATTAAAACCAATAGAATAACGTATTACTAGAACATTTATACAATTTTGGCACGTTCGGATTCATAAATAACAAAATTATTGAAAATTTTTCGTTCCGCATAGTCGGTTCGGTGGACCGTCTGATGCGAGACAATGTCCCACCGGCATAGTCGGTTCGGTGAATCGACGACTGACAACCTATATAAAAAACGATTAAAACCTATAGAATAACGTATCACAAGAACATTTATACCATTTTGGCACGTTCGGATTCATAATTGACGAAATTATCGAAAATTTTTCATTGCGCAAAGTCGGTTCGGTGAAAAGGTGACTGACAACCTATATTAGAAATGATTAAAACGTATAGAATAACGCATTACTAGAACATTTATACTATTTTGGCACGTTCGGATTCATAATTAACGAAATTATCTAAAATTTTTCGTTCCGCATAGTCGGTTCGGTGAAACGATGACTGACAACCTATATTAAAAACGATTAAAACCTATAGAATAACGTATTATTAGAACGTTTATACAATTTTGGCACGTTCGGATTCATAAATAACAAAATTATTGAAAATTTTTCGTTCCGCATAGTCGGTTCGGTAGGCCGTCCGACCGGGACCAAGTCCGTTCGGCATAGTCGGTTCGGTGAAACGATGACTGACAACCTATACTAAGAACGATTAAAACCAATAGAATAACGCATTACTAGAACATTTATACCATTTTGACACGTTCGGATTCATAATTAACGAAATTATCGAAAATTTTTCATTACGCATAGTCGGTTCGGTGAAACGGTGACTGACAACATATATTAAAAATGATTAAAACGTAAAGAATAACGCATTACTAGACCATTTATACCATTTTGGCACGTTCGGATTCATAATTAACGAAATTATCCAAAATTTTTCGTTCCGCATAGTCGGTTCGGTGAAACGATGACTGACAACCTATATAAAAAACGATTAAAACCAATAGAATAACGTATTACTAGAACATTTATACAATTTTGGCACGTTCGGATTCATAAATAACAAAATTATTGAAAATTTTTCGTTCCGCATAGTCGGTTCGGTGGACCGTCTGATGCGAGACAATGTCCCACCGGCATAGTCGGTTCGGTGAATCGACGACTGACAACCTATATAAAAAACGATTAAAACCTATAGAATAACGTATCACTAGAACATTTATACCATTTTGGCACGTTCGGATTCATAATTGACGAAATTATCGAAAATTTTTCATTGCGCAGAGTCGGTTCGGTGAAAAGGTGACTGACAACCTATATTAGAAATGATTAAAACGTATAGAATAACGCATTACTAGAACATTTATACTATTTTGGCACGTTCGGATTCATAATTAACGAAATTATCTAAAATTTTTCGTTCCGCATAGTCGGTTCGGTGAAACGATGACTGACAACCTATATTAAAAACGATTAAAACCTATAGAATAACGTATTATTAGAACGTTTATACAATTTTGGCACGTTCGGATTCATAAATAACAAAATTATTGAAAATTTTTCGTTCCGCATAGTCGGTTCGGTAGGCCGTCCGACCGGGACCAAGTCCGTTCGGCATAGTCGGTTCGGTGAAACGATGACTGACAACCTATACTAAGAACGATTAAAACCAATAGAATAACGCATTACTAGAACATTTATACCATTTTGACACGTTCGGATTCATAATTAACGAAATTATCGAAAATTTTTCATTACGCATAGTCGGTTCGGTGAAACGGTGACTGACAACATATATTAAAAATGATTAAAACGTAAAGAATAACGCATTACTAGACCATTTATACCATTTTGGCACGTTCGGATTCATAATTAACGAAATTATCCAAAATTTTTCGTTCCGCATAGTCGGTTCGGTGAAACGATGACTGACAACCTATATAAAAAACGATTAAAACCAATAGAATAACGTATTACTAGAACATTTATACAATTTTGGCACGTTCGGATTCATAAATAACAAAATTATTGAAAATTTTTCGTTCCGCATAGTCGGTTCGGTGGACCGTCTGATGCGAGACAATGTCCCACCGGCATAGTCGGTTCGGTGAATCGACGACTGACAACCTATATAAAAAACGATTAAAACCTATAGAATAACGTATCACTAGAACATTTATACCATTTTGGCACGTTCGGATTCATAATTGACGAAATTATCGAAAATTTTTCATTGCGCAGAGTCGGTTCGGTGAAAAGGTGACTGACAACCTATATTAGAAATGATTAAAACGTATAGAATAACGCATTACTAGAACATTTATACTATTTTGGCACGTTCGGATTCATAATTAACGAAATTATCTAAAATTTTTCGTTCCGCATAGTCGGTTCGGTGAAACGATGACTGACAACCTATATTAAAAACGATTAAAACCTATAGAATAACGTATTATTAGAACGTTTATACAATTTTGGCACGTTCGGATTCATAAATAACAAAATTATTGAAAATTTTTCGTTCCGCATAGTCGGTTCGGTAGGCCGTCCGACCGGGACCAAGTCCGTTCGGCATAGTCGGTTCGGTGAAACGATGACTGACAACCTATACTAAGAACGATTAAAACCAATAGAATAACGCATTACTAGAACATTTATACCATTTTGACACGTTCGGATTCATAATTAACGAAATTATCGAAAATTTTTCATTACGCATAGTCGGTTCGGTGAAACGGTGACTGACAACATATATTAAAAATGATTAAAACGTAAAGAATAACGCATTACTAGACCATTTATACCATTTTGGCACGTTCGGATTCATAATTAACGAAATTATCCAAAATTTTTCGTTCCGCATAGTCGGTTCGGTGAAACGATGACTGACAACCTATATAAAAAACGATTAAAACCAATAGAATAACGTATTACTAGAACATTTATACAATTTTGGCACGTTCGGATTCATAAATAACAAAATTATTGAAAATTTTTCGTTCCGCATAGTCGGTTCGGTGGACCGTCTGATGCGAGACAATGTCCCACCGGCATAGTCGGTTCGGTGAATCGACGACTGACAACCTATATAAAAAACGATTAAAACCTATAGAATAACGTATCACTAGAACATTTATACCATTTTGGCACGTTCGGATTCATAATTGACGAAATTATCGAAAATTTTTCATTGCGCAGAGTCGGTTCGGTGAAAAGGTGACTGACAACCTATATTAGAAATGATTAAAACGTATAGAATAACGCATTACTAGAACATTTATACTATTTTGGCACGTTCGGATTCATAATTAACGAAATTATCTAAAATTTTTCGTTCCGCATAGTCGGTTCGGTGAAACGATGACTGACAACCTATATTAAAAACGATTAAAACCTATAGAATAACGTATTATTAGAACGTTTATTCAATTTTGGCACGTTCGGATTCATAAATAACAAAATTATTGAAAATTTTTCGTTCCGCATAGTCGGTTCGGTAGGCCGTCCGACCGGGACCAAGTCCGTTCGGCATAGTCGGTTCGGTGAAACGATGACTGACAACCTATACTAAGAACGATTAAAACCAATAGAATAACGCATTACTAGAACATTTATACCATTTTGACACGTTCGGATTCATAATTAACGAAATTATCGAAAATTTTTCATTACGCATAGTCGGTTCGGTGAAACGGTGACTGACAACATATATTAAAAATGATTAAAACGTAAAGAATAACGCATTACTAGACCATTTATACCATTTTGGCACGTTCGGATTCATAATTAACGAAATTATCCAAAATTTTTCGTTCCGCATAGTCGGTTCGGTGAAACGATGACTGACAACCTATATAAAAAACGATTAAAACCAATAGAATAACGTATTACTAGAACATTTATACAATTTTGGCACGTTCGGATTCATAAATAACAAAATTATTGAAAATTTTTCGTTCCGCATAGTCGGTTCGGTGGACCGTCTGATGCGAGACAATGTCCCACCGGCATAGTCGGTTCGGTGAATCGACGACTGACAACCTATATAAAAAACGATTAAAACCTATAGAATAACGTATCACTAGAACATTTATACCATTTTGGCACGTTCGGATTCATAATTGACGAAATTATCGAAAATTTTTCATTGCGCAGAGTCGGTTCGGTGAAAAGGTGACTGACAACCTATATTAGAAATGATTAAAACGTATAGAATAACGCATTACTAGAACATTTATACTATTTTGGCACGTTCGGATTCATAATTAACGAAATTATCTAAAATTTTTCGTTCCGCATAGTCGGTTCGGTGAAACGATGACTGACAACCTATATTAAAAACGATTAAAACCTATAGAATAACGTATTATTAGAACGTTTATACAATTTTGGCACGTTCGGATTCATAAATAACAAAATTATTGAAAATTTTTCGTTCCGCATAGTCGGTTCGGTAGGCCGTCCGACCGGGACCAAGTCCGTTCGGCATAGTCGGTTCGGTGAAACGATGACTGACAACCTATACTAAGAACGATTAAAACCAATAGAATAACGCATTACTAGAACATTTATACCATTTTGACACGTTCGGATTCATAATTAACGAAATTATCGAAAATTTTTCATTACGCATAGTCGGTTCGGTGAAACGGTGACTGACAACATATATTAAAAATGATTAAAACGTAAAGAATAACGCATTACTAGACCATTTATACCATTTTGGCACGTTCGGATTCATAATTAACGAAATTATCCAAAATTTTTCGTTCCGCATAGTCGGTTCGGTGAAACGATGACTGACAACCTATATAAAAAACGATTAAAACCAATAGAATAACGTATTACTAGAACATTTATACAATTTTGGCACGTTCGGATTCATAAATAACAAAATTATTGAAAATTTTTCGTTCCGCATAGTCGGTTCGGTGGACCGTCTGATGCGAGACAATGTCCCACCGGCATAGTCGGTTCGGTGAATCGACGACTGACAACCTATATAAAAAACGATTAAAACCTATAGAATAACGTATCACTAGAACATTTATACCATTTTGGCACGTTCGGATTCATAATTGACGAAATTATCGAAAATTTTTCATTGCGCATAGTCGGTTCGGTGAAAAGGTGACTGACAACCTATATTAAAAATGATTAAAACGTATAGAATAACGCACTACTAGACCATTTATACCATTTTGCCACGTTCGGATTCATAATTAACGAAGTTATCTAAAATTTTTCGTTCCGCATACTCGGTTCGGTGAAACGATGATTGACAACCTATATATAAAACGATTAAAACCAATAGAATAACGTATTACTAGAACATTTATACAATTTTGGCACGTTCGGATTCATAAATAACAAAATTATTGAAAATTTTTCGTTCCGCATAGTCGGTTCGGTGGACCGTCCGATGCGAGACAATGTCCCACCGGCATAGTCGGTTCGGTGAATCGACGACCGACAACCTATATAAAAAACGATTAAAACCTATAGAATAACGTATCACTAGACCATTTATACCATTTTAGCACGTTCCTATTCATGATTAACGAAATTATCGAAAATTTTTCATTGCGCATAGTCGGTTCGGTGAAACGGTGACTGACAACCTATATTAAAAATGATTATAACGTATAGAATAACGTATCACTAGAACATTTATACAATTTTGGCACGTTCGGATTCATAAATAACAAAATTATTGAAAATTTTTCGTTCCGCATAGTCGGTTCGGTGAAACGATGACTGACAACCTATATTAAAAACGATTAAAACCTATAGAATAACGTATTACTGGAACATTTATACAATTTTTGCACGTTCGGATTCATAAATAACAAAATTATTGAGAATTATTCGTTCCGCATAGTCGGTTCGGTGGGCCGTCCGAGCACGACCAAGTCCGTCCGGCATAGTCGGTTCGGTGAAACGATGACTGACAACCTATACTAAGAACGATTAAAACCAATAGAATAACGTATTACTAGAACGTTTATACAACTTTGGCACGTTCGGATTCATAAATAACAAAATTATTGAGAATTATTCGTTCCGCATAGTCGGTTCGGTGAAACGATGATTGACAACCTGTATAAAAATTGTTCATAACCGATAAAGTAACGTATTTCTAGCACCGATATACCGTTTCGGCACTTTCGGATACATAATTAACGAAATTATCGAAAATTTTTCATTCCGCATAGTCGGTTCGGTGAAACGATGACTGACAACATATATAAAAAACGATCAAAACCTATAGAATAACGTATTGCTAGAACATTTATACCACTTTGGCACGTTCGGATTCATTATTAACGTAATTATCGAAATTTTTTCATTCCGCATAGTCGGTTCGGTGAAACGATGATTGACAACCTATATAAAAATTGCTCAAAACCAATAAAGTAACGTATATCTAGCACCGCTATACCGTTTCGGCACGTTCGGATTCATAAATGTCGAAATTAACGGAGAAACATCGTTCCGCATAGTCGGTTCGGTGAACCGATGACTGACAACGCATATAAAAAACACTTAGAATCGATGCCGTAGCCGATTTCTATTGCCGCTAGAACGTTTTGGTACGTCCGAATTCAATATCGTAGAAATTATCCACGAAACTCTGTTCCGCATAGTCGGTTCGGTGGACCGTCCGAGTGCGACCAAGTCCCTCCGGCATAGTCGGTTCGGTGGATCGGCTACTGACAACCTATTGAATTATTGCTTAGAATAGATAAAGTAACGTATTTCTAGTGTCCCTATACCGTTTTGGCACGTTCGGATGCACTATTGTAGATATTATCGATAAAACTCCGTTCCGCTTAGTCGGTTCGGTGAACCGATGACCGACAACGCATAGAAAAATCACTCAGTATCGATACTGTAACGGATTTCTATTACCGCCATAACGTTTTTGTACGTTCGAATTCAAAATGGTAGAAATTATCGACGAAACTCCGTTCCGCTTAGTCGGTTCGGTACGGAGCGCAACCGCGACTATGTCCCCCCGGCATAGTCGGTTCGGTGGATCGGCTACTGACAACCTATTGAATTAATGCTCAGAATCGATGCAGTAACGTATTTCTAGCATTCCTATACCGTTTTGGCACGTTCGGATCCACTATTGTACATATTATCGACAAAACTCCGTTCCGCTTAGTCGGTTCGGTGAACCGATGACCGACAACGCATAGAAAAATCACTCAGTATCGATACTGTAACGGATTTCTATTACCGCCATAACGTTTTTGTACGTTTGAATTCAAAATGGTAGAAATTATCGACGAAACTCCGTTCCGCTTAGTCGGTTCGGTACGGAGCGCAACCGCGACTATGTCCCCCGGGCATAGTCGGTTCGGTGGATCGGCTACTGACAACCTATTGAATTAATGCTCAGAATCGATGCAGTAACGTATTTCTAGCATTCCTATACCGTTTTGGCACGTTCGGATCCACTATTGTAGATATTATCGATAAAATTCCGTTCCGCTTAGTCGGTTCGGTGAACCGATGACTGACAACGCATAGAAGAAACACTTAGAATCGATACTGTAACGGATTTCTATTTCCCCCCATAACGTTTTTGTACGTTCGAATTCAAAATGGTAGAAATTATCGACGAAACTCCGTTCCGCTTAGTCGGTTCGGTACGGAGCGCAACCGCGACTATGTCCCCCGGGCATAGTCGGTTCGGTGGATCGGCTACTGACAACCTATTGAATTAATGCTTAGAATAGATAAAGTAACGTATTTCTAGCATTCCTGTACCAGTTTGGCACGTTCGGGTGCGCAATTGTTCGAGTTATCGACGAAACTCCGTTCCGCATAGTCGGTTCGGTGCGTCGTTTACATTTTCTAAGTCCTGGCCGCGTATTGCTTTCTCATTTCCAAAGTCCTGGCCGCGTATTGCTTTCTCATTTCCATAGTCCTGGCCGCGTATTGCTTTCTCATTTCCAAAGTCCTGGCCGCGTATTGCTTTCTCATTTCCAAAGTCCTGGCCGCGTATTGCTTTCTCATTTTCAATGTCCTGGCCGCGTATTGCTTTCCGTCTTTCTAACATCCGACCGTGTAGTACTTAGCATTTTCGAAGTCTCAGCCGCGTTATGAGATTTATTTTTTTAAGTCCGCCGGCGCTCATGGCTTTATTTTCTTCTCTACGCGCGCGCGCGTGCCTTTCTATTTTTTTTCTAAGTCCAACGGCGTATTGCTTTCAAAAAATTTTCTTCGCGCTTCGCGCGAACGAGGAACAAAAAAAAAATTTTTTTTTCCTCTCCTCTCACTTACTTTCCTTGCCTTTCCCCCCCTTCTTCGCCCTTTTCTTCACACTTTCGCTCTCTATATAATATATATATTATTATGTCTAATAATATAATTAACTATTATTTATTATATTAATATTATAATATAATATAATTTATAAGTGTGATGTTAAAACCTCATTCACACTCTCAAACTTATAATTAATTTGATCTCTCCAACACTTATTAGGGGCCTTTCTCCTCAAATCGTAATGTTCCACTGTAACATCGTGGACATAGATACTGAGGATAGACCACGGAGAGATCATATATTTCTGACACTTCTTGTATTAGAAACTTTGCGTTTCGTTGCTTTCGCAGATGTTCGTCCACATCTTGTTGTGCGAGTCGCATATCTCAACCTTCGTTCTTTAATTCTCACAAAGTTGTACGAAGTCGCGAAATAAACATGTATCTCGCATTCGTACGAGAGGTGTCTGGCCTTCCTCAGAACACCTCTCTCTTTATTAGTACGATCTAAGTATATATCTCGTGTGTCTCGTGCCGAAGTCCAGAAAAATTTCTATAAACTTTGCCTTTTTTCCATACGGCAGACACATTTTTGCTTAGGACACCTCTATTTTGCTTTGCAAAATTTTATATAACTTTATTTTGGGGACGTAATCTTAGCATGTATTATTCGATGCATTTTAACATCAGTTACTTCTCGTCATTCGCCACAGTTCTGCTTTTTACCACACTTTGGGTCCTTTTCAACCCGCGGTAACATTTGGCGGAGAGCGACGCTGCCCCATCGTCCGGCATGTTCGGACCGTCGTCTCCCATATAGATACCGAACGGCCGTCCAAATGGTCGGCGACGCCGGCTCTTACGCACTGAACCTTATAGTGAAAAAGTGCGATTTTTGCTCAACTTTTCAAAAGTCGATTTTTACTTTAAAAATTTTACGAACTTCCCAACTTACGTTGTCGTTCGTCATATTTCCATGCACCACCAATTGCCATTTCATATCATTTCTCATGGTACGAAAGTATCGAAGTAAAAATACTTAGTCTTTCGTACGAGAGAAATTTTGCCTTAGGACACCTTCAGTTCGTGTAAAATTTCATTAATTTTACTTTGAACATAATTCTAGTTTATGTCAGATCGATGCATTTTAGCAACGATTATTCGTAACTTGCCAAAGTTCCGCTTATACGTATATTGGGTCTGTTTGACCCGCGGTAACTTATGGCGGAGAACGACGCTGCCCCATCGTCCGGTATGTTCGGACCGTCGTCTCCCATATAGATACCGAACGGCCGTCCAAATGGTCGGCGACGCCGGCTCTTACGCACTGAACCTTATAGTGAAAAAGTGCGATTTTTGCTCAACTTTTCAAAAGTCGATTTTTACTTTAAAAATTTTACGAACTTCCCAACTTACGTTGTCGTTCGTCATATTTCCATGCACCACCAATTGCCATTTCATATCATTTCTCATGGTACGAAAGTATCGAAGTAAAAATACTTAGTCTTTCGTACGAGAGAAATTTTGCCTTAGGACACCTTCAGTTCGTGTAAAATTTCATTAATTTTACTTTGAACATAATTCTAGTTTATGTCAGATCGATGCATTTTAGCAACGATTATTCGTACTTGCCAAAGTTCCGCTTATACGTATATTGGGTCTGTTTGACCCGCGGTAACTTATGGCGGAGAACGACGCTGCCCCATCGTCCGGTATGTTCGGACCGTCGTCTCCCATATAGATACCGAACGGCCGTCCAAATGGTCGGCGACGCCGGCTCTTACGCACTGAACCTTATAGTGAAAAAGTGCGATTTTTGCTCAACTTTTCAAAAGTCGATTTTTACTTTAAAAATTTTACGAACTTCCCAACTTACGTTGTCGTTCGTCATATTTCCATGCACCACCAATTGCCATTTCATATCATTTCTCATGGTACGAAAGTATCGAAGTAAAAATACTTAGTCTTTCGTACGAGAGAAATTTTGCCTTAGGACACCTTCAGTTCGTGTAAAATTTCATTAATTTTACTTTGAACATAATTCTAGTTTATGTCAGATCGATGCATTTTAGCAACGATTATTCGTACTTGCCAAAGTTCCGCTTATACGTATATTGGGTCTTTTTGACCCGCGGTAACTTTTGGCGGAGAACGACGCTGCCCCATCGTCCGGTATGTTCGGACCGTCGTCTCCCATACAGGTACCGAACGGCCGGCCGGATGGTCGGCGACGCCGGCCGTTACGCACGGGCGCTTACGATGCTAACGCGCGATCCGAACGTGCCAATTCGAGAGTGCGGTAAAACTTAGCGTGAAAAAATCGATTTTCCAAAAAGTTGTAAAACACGTTTAAAATGATGATAAATGAATTCGTGTATAAAAAATTTTTTTTTTCGGTAGAAATTGAGAATAAACCGCTCCGCATAGTCGGTTCGGTGAAACGATGACTGATAACCCATTAAAATAATGATCAGAGCTGTTAGAGCATTGTATTCTTAGTACTCCTATATGGTTTTGGTACGTTCGGATTCATAAATGAGGAAGTTATTAATAATAAATCGTTCCGCATAGTCGGTTCGGTGAAACAATGACTGATAACCCATTAAAATAATGATCAGACCTGTTAGAGCATTGTATTCTTAGTACTCCTATATGGTTTTGGTACGTTCGGATTCATAAATGAGGAAGTTATTAATAATAAATCGTTCCGCATAGTCGGTTCGGTGAAACAATGACTGATAACCCATTAAAATAATGATCAGACCTGTTAGAGCATTGTATTCTTAGTACTCCTATATGGTTTTGGCACGTTCGGATTCATAAATGAGGATGTTATTAATAATAAATCGCTCCGCATAGTCGGTTCGGTGAAACGATGACTGATAACCCATTAAAATAATGATCAGACCTGTTAGAGCATTGTATTCTTAGTACTCCTATATGGTTTTGGTACGTTCGGATTCATAAATGAGGAAGTTATTAATAATAAATCGTTCCGCATAGTCGGTTCGGTGAAACAATGACTGATAACCCATTAAAATAATGATCAGACCTGTTAGAGCATTGTATTCTTAGTACTCCTATATGGTTTTGGTACGTTCGGATTCATAAATGAGGAAGTTATTAATAATAA
>NW_027473429.1:300000-307500 GCF_050947335.1 Megachile rotundata
TTCTATGGCGGTAGGGTGAATTTTGTCGAATGCTTTCGTTAGGTCTATGGACAACACGTAGAGGGGCTTGCCATTCATTCGGTGTTCTCGCACGATCGCGTCAAGAATGGTGCTGCTGGCCATAATTCCATCGCATGGAGTGAAACCCCTCTGAGCGTGGTGCAATTTCACATTGTTTGATAATCGAGAAGCCAGAATTTTGTGTAAGAGCCGGGAGAAGATGGAAGAGACTGTGATAGGGCGCCAATTAGCAGTTTTCGATAGGTCACCCTTCTTGGGTATCAGCACGGTACGGTTGTGACGTAAAATGGTTGGGGTGCGGCAGAGACCAAACACGATATTGAGAAGTCCAACCACGTCCGCCAAGTTAGCCCTTCGCAGGTCTTCGCGCGTAATTTTATCAGGGCCGCTCGCCGATTGTTTGAGGCGCCGTAGAGCTAACTCCGTCTCCGCGAAGGTGATAGGGTAATCCAAGCGCAAGACTTCGCTAGGAGGTTGCGGGGCTGGACCGGAGTACTCAGGACATTCCTCAAAAATAGGACGAAAATAGGCCTCTATCTCGGCCATCTTAGGACATACGGTCACGTTAATATCCTTGTCGTCCAATATAGCATGGGCCAGCTGTGTAGGGTTCTCAGCAAACAACCGTTGATACATGCTGAAGTTTGCGGACCTCTTAGCCGCACGATTCGATCCTTTCCGAACCTTGGATCTTTTTGGCTCGGTTCTTTTGCGCCTCCTCTTCTTCCCCCCCGGGCCAGATGATGGATCTTGGCGGTTCCCAAGATCGCAAATGGCAGAAGATAAAGACGGGTCGAACTCCTCGAACTCCGCGCAGTCGAACAATTTAGAAATGAGTAGCTGGGTATCGGGGGAACATGATGGTGACAGGTCCTTCAAGAAGCGGCAAATATCTGTCTGTTTTAAGAGTGGGCAGCTATTGTTATCAGCGTCTGACGGCGCCCGTGCATCGGCAGTCGCTGCGGTACCAGGAGAAGGATCCGCCTGCTCGACAGGACACTCCGCAGAACGCCGTGAGTATGTGTGTGTGGGTGATGATGGCTCGCTCCCGGCAGCAGAAGTCGAGGCAGATGTAATCCCCGATAAAGTCTCCTTGTAGGACATCTTCTGCCGTTGTTTCTTTATGGCCTCACTGGAGCGGCCAGTGTGTGAGGCAGCCAGCCGGGTGTTGATTTCCGTCTGTGATAGGCCGACGGGCAGCTGCGATTCCAAAAGTGCAAGCTGCATTTCTTCCGACGGTGTCCATTTCGGCCTACTGGTTGGAGCCCGCTTCTCGGCCAGCACGAGATCTTGTTGGTTGTAATCTGTCGGGTGAGCACGTTTGATATGTTGTCGAAGACCAGCGTATTTTGGAAATTTGGATGAGCATATGCTGCAAGAATATGAACCATCCTCATTGGGAGGAGGCTGTGTGCATCGCCGGATGTGCTGCTTCCTCTGCGCCAGGACCCTTGCCGAAAGATCAGTTAAACAGGAGGGGCATACCGAGCAATCATTATCCGAACGTGTATCGACGGGATATCCATGGGACGTCGCCGAGTCGTCAACAGAATCCAATCCGGGTATCCGAGTTTTATTCTTTGTAGTCTTTGGAGCGGAAAATATTTGGAGCTAAGCTCCGAGACGTCCGAGGGCTGCTGACCCCGGGACACCTCCGACATAATGTCGTTTGGGCTTGCGCCCGTTCGCCGCACGCCGTTTAGCCGTGACTGGGACTGCGATGGTGACCTGAGTCACCCAAACAGCCAACCAGTCACGTTACCGGCAGGTACCACTAGGAGGTAGGTCGTGCGACTTGGATGGGAGAGGCTGAAGGACCTAACGAGAGGTCTGAGTTACGCATTGCCATCCCTGCAACCATGACTCACGCAAGCGACGGAGTTTTTCCCCCGGCGAACCGAAGGAGAAACTCGGAGCGATTTACGCTTAAGAGAGTCATAGTTACTCCCGCCGTTTACCCGCGCTTAATTGAATTTCTTCACGTTGACATTCAGAGCACTGGGCAGAAATCACATTGCGTCATCACCCTTGAGGGCCATCGCAATGCTTTGTTTTAATTAGACAGTCGGATTCCCCTAGTCCGTGCCAGTTCTGAGCTAAGCGTTGAATGGCGGCCGAAGAGGCGAAAAGGACGGCCGAAGCCGTCACAAGAAGCCTCGCAGCAAGGAAGATCCGTTGGCGGCCAAGGCACGGGACCGAGCTCGGATTCCGGGACGCGACGCGAAGTCGCCAACCGTTCACCTCGCCCAGGCCCGGCACGTCAGCCTGGCCAACTTCCCGACCAAGCCCGACACGCCCCGCTCCTCAGAGCCAATCCTTATTCCGAAGTTACGGATCCAATTTGCCGACTTCCCTTACCTACATTAATCTATCGACTAGAGGCTCTTCACCTTGGAGACCTGCTGCGGATATGGGTACGAACCGGCGCGATACCTCCACGTGGCCCTCTCCTGGATTTTCAAGGTCCGAGGGGAAGATCCAGACACCGCCGCAACTGCGGTGCTCTTCGCGTTCCAAACCCTATCTCCCTGCTAGAGGTTTCCAGGGAACTCGAACGCTTATACAGAAAAGAAAACTCTTCCCAGATCTCCCGACGGCGTCTCCAGGTCATTTTGGGTTACCCCGACGAACACTCTTACGAGGGCCCGATTGGTATGCGGTTCCGCTGCCGGGTTCCGGAATAGGAACCGGATTCCCTTTCGCCCGATGGGTGTGTTTCTTCCCAAATCACGCAAAATTATATAAACAACGACGCATCTGCGACGCAACGACGACACGACTTGCGTTCGATAGTTTGTAAGATTTAACCAAGCAAAAAATAGAAAAAAAATCGCTTTCAGGCGTTCGACAACGTCGCATCACGTCGAACGTGAAGTATCCATCGATCCGAACCGCGATCATTTTTTTTCAGCGTTCAACGTTTTTGTCAATTTATCAATAAAAATGATCATGTTCGAGCGGTGGATTAGGACACAAACACGAAACGACGGCGACGTAAATTGTTATTTAACTGCAATTTTTTTCTCTTTTTAACATTTTTTGCCTTTTGCGCGCGTACGTGCGTGCGAGCGTACGTATGTTTGTCATTTGCGTTCGAAAAGCGTGAATTTTAGGACACCTCATCAACATTAGATTTCTCTTAGGGCTTAGGATCGACTGACTCGTGTGCAACGGCTGTTCACACGAAACCCTTCTCCACGTCAGTCCTCCAGGTCCTCGCTGGAGTATTTGCTACTACCACCAAGATCTGCACCGACGGCGGCTCCAGGCAGGCTCACGCCCAGACCCTTCTGCGCACACCGCCGCGACCCTCCTACTCGTCAAGGCTTCATGGAGAACGGGAACTAAATCCCGTTCCTGCGCACTTGCCGTTGACGGCGGAGTATAGGCGCGACGCTTCAGCGCCATCCATTTTCAGGGCTAGTTGCTTCGGCAGGTGAGTTGTTACACACTCCTTAGCGGATTCCGACTTCCATGGCCACCGTCCTGCTGTCTTAAGCAACCAACGCCTTTCATGGTATCCCATAAGCGTCGACTTAGGCGCCTTAACTCTGCGTTTGGTTCATCCCACAGCGCCAGTTCTGCTTACCAAAATTGGCCCACTTGGCACTCTGATCCAAGAAAAATTTTATCAATTTATATCTCGTGGCTTCATGAAAATTCAAGCAAGCCAGAGATCTCACCCATTTAAAGTTTGAGAATAGGTTGAGGTCGTTTCGGCCCCAAGGCCTCTAATCATTCGCTTTACCAGATGAGACTCGTTATGCGTTCGAGTCGAGTGCCAGCTATCCTGAGGGAAACTTCGGAGGGAACCAGCTACTAGATGGTTCGATTAGTCTTTCGCCCCTATACCCAGTTCCGACGATCGATTTGCACGTCAGAATCGCTACGGACCTCCATCAGGGTTTCCCCTGACTTCGTCCTGACCAGGCATAGTTCACCATCTTTCGGGTCCCAACGTGTACGCTCTAGGTGCGCCTCTTCTCGCAATGAGAACGAGACGCCCCGGGAGTGCGAGGCCTAATCGTAACGAGGCCCATCCTCCCTTAGTCGACTTCACGGACGACTTTCACTTTCATTTCGCCTTTAGGTTTATCAAATCCCAATGACTCGCGTACATGTTAGACTCCTTGGTCCGTGTTTCAAGACGGGTCCCGAGAGTACCCAAAGCAATAGCGTCGCCGACCGGTAATTCAAAGTTTGGCCAGTCCAAGGACTCCGCCTGCCAACAGCCCGCCAGGCCCGGTTACGGCGCTAAGTCCGTACATCCGGTATCTAGACTGGAACGAGCTTGCGGCGGTCCTGGACGCAGTGCGTTCGAGAATTTTGCGGCCCGATACCGTCTGAGTACCGTCGCGCAGTCGGCCGGGCATCCAAGGGGCTGTCATCGTACGCTAAAAGCGACGGACAGTCTTCGCCTCGGGCCTTAGACCGACACGCAACGGGTCGCGACGTTCTACTAGGGGAGAAGTGCACGACTACATAGCCGGAACATTCGCCGCGGGTGGTGTGCCCACGCCGATGGGAAACCCGCCGTAACGGGACCATCCGGGGCACTATCGCACCAACACGGGAGCCAGCTTCGTTGACGATGAATCTCCCCATTCGATCTTTTGGGTTTCTCGGGTTTACCCCTGAACGGTTTCACGTACTCTTGAACTCTCTCTTCAAAGTTCTTTTCAACTTTCCCTCACGGTACTTGTTCGCTATCGGTCTCGTGGTCATATTTAGCCTTAGATGGAGTTTACCACCCACTTAGGGCTGCACTCTCAAGCAACCCGACTCTAAGGAGAGATCCACCCGAGACGCGTACCGGTCGCTACGGGCCTGGCACCCTCTATGGGTAAGTGGCCCCATTCAAGATGGACTTGGACGCGATTCGATGTCTCGGGATAAACGGATCCTCCTGAACACTACATTTCCCAGCGGCGTTAACCGCGGGATTCAGTGCTGGGCTCATTCCTGTTCGCTCGCCGCTACTAAGGAAATCCTTGTTAGTTTCTTTTCCTCCGCTTATTAATATGCTTAAATTCAGCGGGTAATCTCGCCTGCTCTGAGGTCGTCGAAATTTTATTATTTCTTTTCAAAGTTATACCACAAACTGTACGCTCTTTTCGGGGTTTCGACACGTAATACGAAAGGTATATTAATACCAACGACGCACAGGGATTATGTCGTTCGATTTTTTCCTTGTATCGTTCGATAACCAACTATTTTTCTCTTTTCGGATCAACACAATATCGTCGACTACTCGAAGGTACGTACGAGCCAAAATGAAAGCTCGGTGTCTCCTCTCTCTTTTGTTCGACAAAAGAAAAAAGGCACTTAAAACGCCGCATATTCGGGCAGGCGGGACAACGACAAAAAAAAAAACGACGACGACGACGTCCGGTTGTTCTCGACTCGCGTCGGAGTATATATGTATATATTATAATCGGATATATCTTTTTATCTATCCAGGGCGCGTTAAAACAAACGACGAGGAGAGACTACGACAACGAGGAGATAAAGGTCGGACCTTTTCTTCTTACCCTCGGCGCGCTCTCGCACACGATCGTTTCATGTTTCTTTTGTCCCCTAAAGGATACATATACCGTTACAACATATTTACGTTCGAATATACACTCGACGGTCGATAAACCGTAAAGACGCATCGTCCGATACGTTTTTTCTTTTGCTGTCGCGTTCCGACGCAAAATCCCAAGAAAAGGGCGAGAATGCCAGAGACAGCCATGTAAACCATCGGTGACTTATCATGGTCCAGAGAATAAAGGGTTAAAGGAAAAAAAAATCCCATTTTTAACGTGCGTGGTACACCTTCGTCGTGTATATATCGTTCGATGAAACCACGAGCGCACAAAAGGAGGAACAAAAGCGTTTCGAGATCGATCTTCGGTGTAAATGTCATTGTTCATTTGCGTTCGACCGTTGTTCGATAAAAGAAATTTAACACACGAACAACAATGAAGGGAGACTCTCGCAAGACGATCACCAAATAAGCGTTTATCGTTCGATCGGTCCGGGTTTTTCAACGTCCGTCCGGCACAATTATGCACTTCGAGGACTGGACGACCGGAACCCGTATTGGGATCGCGCGGTCTTCCGCTTCTAATCAACGACAACGAAGCGATCTGCGCTTGTAAATGTTAAAAAAACGTGGCGAAGCTACGATCTCGTAATAATTTAACCGTGAAAGAGCTTCCGTCGCACGTTTATTTTTAACTTTTCTCCTCGTTGTATAAACTTTCGCACCGTCGAAAAAAAAATTCGACAATCATTTCAGACAACGTCGGGAGCGCGGAGAAACGCCGTAAACACGCTCTACTCTCGGCTTGCTTCCTTCAAATTGGTGTCTAACAATTCTCTCGCAGGGCGAAGAATCATTTTCTCTCTCGTCTAAATATCCTTCTGTAGTTAGGTGTTTTCGACTCGGGAGCGCTCTTTCACGGGCGGTCGTATATGGTCTCTTTTAGGGGTTTAACTAGAAACCACGACTCACGCAAGCCGAGATAAGCGCATTCCGCCGAGAAGATCCTAAAAACTAAGAATTGCGAGATATACGAAAATGTTCTTCTGTCGCCTGTGAAAAAAATGAACACTAGCAAAGAGAGGGCGAGACACGAACGTTCCATTTAACATTCTCCGCGTCAAACGCCGACGAAATGTCCAACCATCGCTCGTACGTTTTCGCCAATTTCGCAAGTTGTTCTCTCTCTCGCGTTCGACCATCGGATCCCGCTCCGAAACGTTCGACTTTTCGGCGTTTAACAGTTTCGTTTTATCTAGTCGAACGACGAGCGGTACCGAAAAAAATTTAACAATGAAGAGAAAACCTTTTGCTGCTAAAGGCAAACGCAAGCAGTCTTTAGTTATATAAACGACCCTCAGCCAGGCGTGGTCCAGGAATTGTATCCGTGGACCGCAATGTGCGTTCGAAATGTCGATGTTCATGTGTCCTGCAGTTCACACGTTGACGCGCAATTAGCTGCGTTCTTCATCGACCCACGAGCCAAGTGATCCACCGTTCAGGGTAATCGTATAAAAATTTTTGTTCATATTTAACAACTCAGCGTCTGAAAACCAGTATGTACGTGATTTATTTAACCTGGTTTATAAATTCGTTCGATTGTCCATAGAATACTAACTCCAATCCAAGCGCAAGATCGAGTATCGGTATTCGGACGTCGTCCCGTCATAGCTCTGTTCACAGATTTACCCGAGCTGATTGATGATTAAGACGACACGATAACGTCCATGGACGGGTAAAGGACCGTATAAAACTACAGAACCGCCGATGAAACGACGCTCTGTGACGCATTTCTCTTCGTGCGGCGAGTTTTCAGTCCGTTCCGGGTGGTAAAGTCATTCAAAAACCGTGGAAAATACGAAACGCGCTGTCGCGCGTAACACAGAGTCTCCTGCTCGCTGCTTACATATATTGGACGTCTTGGCGGTATCGCGAGATTCGATACGGACACT
>NW_027473429.1:312500-360000 GCF_050947335.1 Megachile rotundata
TTTGTTCCTCCAAACTCTCTCTTCTATTCTCTCCTTTCAACTCTCTTTGGTATTTTATTTAAGACACACCGATAAAGGTTAGCGCGTACAAGTGGCGTGCTGAACGTACCGTGATAGCGCGTACAACGGACATGCTGTTCGAAAAAAACAAATCGGAGCAAGCACGTACACAGAGAATTTTAGCTCGCGCTGGGCACATCGATTCTTACAAATCCACCCAAATTTTTATTTTCTCTCTCTCAAAATTTCGTGTCATAGTTACGATACACCGTAATAATATTTTTTGTACGTATAAGCGAAAACTCGATGTAATATCGAGAAATCACCCGTACCGAAAACTCTTCACTTTGGAAGAAGTTTCCATTTCAGAAACCGTTTTTACGAGTCATAGTTACATATTATTTCGTTTCAATATCTCTGCGCTGTACGTATAGTGAAGCATTTATTTAATATTTTACTTCATCGTACCGAAAAACTCTCCGCGAAGAAGAAGTTTTCTCGCGCATCGAGAAAATATTTAGGCGTTCGAGACGCACAAAACATTAAGGGGACGTAATATCATTTCTGAATTTCGGAATAAATATTCCGTTTCAAAATTTTTTAGCCTCTCGACTGAAGGCGTTGTAACGAACAAGTTCGTTCAACACCACTATCTAATTCATTTTTAAAATAAATTTTATAAAACCTTTTTTGGCCCGTTTTAGAACGGTCGGTTTTATTCTATCCCTTTTTAATTTTTAGTAGCCTGTGCCGCTTGAGTCAGTACAACGTACACACCAAAGTGCATACGAGTCACCAGCCTCATGTTAAAGGTTCGTCGCATATGTGCCATTTGGTCTTAGACGCCGACACGCGACAATGCAGTGTGGAGAAAATCCTGCATCGATACCGAGAACACGAACAGTCGAGGCAACACGAAGTTACGCACGAGGAGCGGTGGACTAGTTCTCAACCGAGGTCATAGAATAGCCACGCGCCCGACTCTGTTCCGTCTGGTACGATCGGACCGAACGTCTCCTTATAGGTACCGAACGGCCGGCCGGATGGTCGGCGACGCCGGCCGTTACGCACGGGCGCTTACGATGCTAACGCGCGATCCGAACGTGCCAATTCGAAAGTGCGGTAAAACTTAGCGCGAAAAAATCGATTTTTCAAAAAGTTGTCAAACACGCTAAAAAGTATACGGACGATGTTTTAACAATTATTTTACGAAATTTAATGACAAAATTAATCGAAAAAAAATTTTTTTTCCTTTTCTCGCCAAAATAAATACCAAACGAATTTCTAACGTAATAAACGAGTAACAAATAACAGTATACGTCCAAATAACATACAAGAATCGAGAAAATATTTATATTTTTTCAAAAAATTGAGCAAAAATCTCTCCGCATAGTCGGTTCGGTGCCGAGTCCGAACGTACCAAAGTACCTCCGGCATAGTCGGTTCGGTGAATCGACGACTGACAACCTATATAAAAAACGATTAAAACCTATAGAATAACGTATCACTAGAACATTTATACCATTTTGGCACGTTCGGATTCATAATTAACGAAATTATCGAAAATTTTTCATTGCGCATAGTCGGTTCGGTGAAAAGGTGACTGACAACCTATATTAAAAATGATTAAAACGTATAGAATAACGCACTACTAGAACATTTATACCATTTTGGCACGTTCGGATTCATAATTAACGAAATTATCCAAAATTTTTCGTTCCGCATAGTCGGTTCGGTGAAACGATGACTGACAACCTATATAAAAAACGATTAAAACCAATAGAATAACGTATTACTAGAACATTTATACAATTTTGGCACGTTCGGATTCATAAATAACAAAATTATTGAAAATTTTTCGTTCCGCATAGTCGGTTCGGTGGACCGTCTGATGCGAGACAATGTCCCACCGGCATAGTCGGTTCGGTGAATCGACGACTGACAACCTATATAAAAAACGATTAAAACCTATAGAATAACGTATCACAAGAACATTTATACCATTTTGGCACGTTCGGATTCATAATTGACGAAATTATCGAAAATTTTTCATTGCGCAAAGTCGGTTCGGTGAAAAGGTGACTGACAACCTATATTAGAAATGATTAAAACGTATAGAATAACGCATTACTAGAACATTTATACTATTTTGGCACGTTCGGATTCATAATTAACGAAATTATCTAAAATTTTTCGTTCCGCATAGTCGGTTCGGTGAAACGATGACTGACAACCTATATTAAAAACGATTAAAACCTATAGAATAACGTATTATTAGAACGTTTATACAATTTTGGCACGTTCGGATTCATAAATAACAAAATTATTGAAAATTTTTCGTTCCGCATAGTCGGTTCGGTAGGCCGTCCGACCGGGACCAAGTCCGTTCGGCATAGTCGGTTCGGTGAAACGATGACTGACAACCTATACTAAGAACGATTAAAACCAATAGAATAACGCATTACTAGAACATTTATACCATTTTGACACGTTCGGATTCATAATTAACGAAATTATCGAAAATTTTTCATTACGCATAGTCGGTTCGGTGAAACGGTGACTGACAACATATATTAAAAATGATTAAAACGTAAAGAATAACGCATTACTAGACCATTTATACCATTTTGGCACGTTCGGATTCATAATTAACGAAATTATCCAAAATTTTTCGTTCCGCATAGTCGGTTCGGTGAAACGATGACTGACAACCTATATAAAAAACGATTAAAACCAATAGAATAACGTATTACTAGAACATTTATACAATTTTGGCACGTTCGGATTCATAAATAACAAAATTATTGAAAATTTTTCGTTCCGCATAGTCGGTTCGGTGGACCGTCTGATGCGAGACAATGTCCCACCGGCATAGTCGGTTCGGTGAATCGACGACTGACAACCTATATAAAAAACGATTAAAACCTATAGAATAACGTATCACTAGAACATTTATACCATTTTGGCACGTTCGGATTCATAATTGACGAAATTATCGAAAATTTTTCATTGCGCAGAGTCGGTTCGGTGAAAAGGTGACTGACAACCTATATTAGAAATGATTAAAACGTATAGAATAACGCATTACTAGAACATTTATACTATTTTGGCACGTTCGGATTCATAATTAACGAAATTATCTAAAATTTTTCGTTCCGCATAGTCGGTTCGGTGAAACGATGACTGACAACCTATATTAAAAACGATTAAAACCTATAGAATAACGTATTATTAGAACGTTTATACAATTTTGGCACGTTCGGATTCATAAATAACAAAATTATTGAAAATTTTTCGTTCCGCATAGTCGGTTCGGTAGGCCGTCCGACCGGGACCAAGTCCGTTCGGCATAGTCGGTTCGGTGAAACGATGACTGACAACCTATACTAAGAACGATTAAAACCAATAGAATAACGCATTACTAGAACATTTATACCATTTTGACACGTTCGGATTCATAATTAACGAAATTATCGAAAATTTTTCATTACGCATAGTCGGTTCGGTGAAACGGTGACTGACAACATATATTAAAAATGATTAAAACGTAAAGAATAACGCATTACTAGACCATTTATACCATTTTGGCACGTTCGGATTCATAATTAACGAAATTATCCAAAATTTTTCGTTCCGCATAGTCGGTTCGGTGAAACGATGACTGACAACCTATATAAAAAACGATTAAAACCAATAGAATAACGTATTACTAGAACATTTATACAATTTTGGCACGTTCGGATTCATAAATAACAAAATTATTGAAAATTTTTCGTTCCGCATAGTCGGTTCGGTGGACCGTCTGATGCGAGACAATGTCCCACCGGCATAGTCGGTTCGGTGAATCGACGACTGACAACCTATATAAAAAACGATTAAAACCTATAGAATAACGTATCACTAGAACATTTATACCATTTTGGCACGTTCGGATTCATAATTGACGAAATTATCGAAAATTTTTCATTGCGCAGAGTCGGTTCGGTGAAAAGGTGACTGACAACCTATATTAGAAATGATTAAAACGTATAGAATAACGCATTACTAGAACATTTATACTATTTTGGCACGTTCGGATTCATAATTAACGAAATTATCTAAAATTTTTCGTTCCGCATAGTCGGTTCGGTGAAACGATGACTGACAACCTATATTAAAAACGATTAAAACCTATAGAATAACGTATTATTAGAACGTTTATACAATTTTGGCACGTTCGGATTCATAAATAACAAAATTATTGAAAATTTTTCGTTCCGCATAGTCGGTTCGGTAGGCCGTCCGACCGGGACCAAGTCCGTTCGGCATAGTCGGTTCGGTGAAACGATGACTGACAACCTATACTAAGAACGATTAAAACCAATAGAATAACGCATTACTAGAACATTTATACCATTTTGACACGTTCGGATTCATAATTAACGAAATTATCGAAAATTTTTCATTACGCATAGTCGGTTCGGTGAAACGGTGACTGACAACATATATTAAAAATGATTAAAACGTAAAGAATAACGCATTACTAGACCATTTATACCATTTTGGCACGTTCGGATTCATAATTAACGAAATTATCCAAAATTTTTCGTTCCGCATAGTCGGTTCGGTGAAACGATGACTGACAACCTATATAAAAAACGATTAAAACCAATAGAATAACGTATTACTAGAACATTTATACAATTTTGGCACGTTCGGATTCATAAATAACAAAATTATTGAAAATTTTTCGTTCCGCATAGTCGGTTCGGTGGACCGTCTGATGCGAGACAATGTCCCACCGGCATAGTCGGTTCGGTGAATCGACGACTGACAACCTATATAAAAAACGATTAAAACCTATAGAATAACGTATCACTAGAACATTTATACCATTTTGGCACGTTCGGATTCATAATTGACGAAATTATCGAAAATTTTTCATTGCGCAGAGTCGGTTCGGTGAAAAGGTGACTGACAACCTATATTAGAAATGATTAAAACGTATAGAATAACGCATTACTAGAACATTTATACTATTTTGGCACGTTCGGATTCATAATTAACGAAATTATCTAAAATTTTTCGTTCCGCATAGTCGGTTCGGTGAAACGATGACTGACAACCTATATTAAAAACGATTAAAACCTATAGAATAACGTATTATTAGAACGTTTATACAATTTTGGCACGTTCGGATTCATAAATAACAAAATTATTGAAAATTTTTCGTTCCGCATAGTCGGTTCGGTAGGCCGTCCGACCGGGACCAAGTCCGTTCGGCATAGTCGGTTCGGTGAAACGATGACTGACAACCTATACTAAGAACGATTAAAACCAATAGAATAACGCATTACTAGAACATTTATACCATTTTGACACGTTCGGATTCATAATTAACGAAATTATCGAAAATTTTTCATTACGCATAGTCGGTTCGGTGAAACGGTGACTGACAACATATATTAAAAATGATTAAAACGTAAAGAATAACGCATTACTAGACCATTTATACCATTTTGGCACGTTCGGATTCATAATTAACGAAATTATCCAAAATTTTTCGTTCCGCATAGTCGGTTCGGTGAAACGATGACTGACAACCTATATAAAAAACGATTAAAACCAATAGAATAACGTATTACTAGAACATTTATACAATTTTGGCACGTTCGGATTCATAAATAACAAAATTATTGAAAATTTTTCGTTCCGCATAGTCGGTTCGGTGGACCGTCTGATGCGAGACAATGTCCCACCGGCATAGTCGGTTCGGTGAATCGACGACTGACAACCTATATAAAAAACGATTAAAACCTATAGAATAACGTATCACTAGAACATTTATACCATTTTGGCACGTTCGGATTCATAATTGACGAAATTATCGAAAATTTTTCATTGCGCAGAGTCGGTTCGGTGAAAAGGTGACTGACAACCTATATTAGAAATGATTAAAACGTATAGAATAACGCATTACTAGAACATTTATACTATTTTGGCACGTTCGGATTCATAATTAACGAAATTATCTAAAATTTTTCGTTCCGCATAGTCGGTTCGGTGAAACGATGACTGACAACCTATATTAAAAACGATTAAAACCTATAGAATAACGTATTATTAGAACGTTTATACAATTTTGGCACGTTCGGATTCATAAATAACAAAATTATTGAAAATTTTTCGTTCCGCATAGTCGGTTCGGTAGGCCGTCCGACCGGGACCAAGTCCGTTCGGCATAGTCGGTTCGGTGAAACGATGACTGACAACCTATACTAAGAACGATTAAAACCAATAGAATAACGCATTACTAGAACATTTATACCATTTTGACACGTTCGGATTCATAATTAACGAAATTATCGAAAATTTTTCATTACGCATAGTCGGTTCGGTGAAACGGTGACTGACAACATATATTAAAAATGATTAAAACGTAAAGAATAACGCATTACTAGACCATTTATACCATTTTGGCACGTTCGGATTCATAATTAACGAAATTATCCAAAATTTTTCGTTCCGCATAGTCGGTTCGGTGAAACGATGACTGACAACCTATATAAAAAACGATTAAAACCAATAGAATAACGTATTACTAGAACATTTATACAATTTTGGCACGTTCGGATTCATAAATAACAAAATTATTGAAAATTTTTCGTTCCGCATAGTCGGTTCGGTGGACCGTCTGATGCGAGACAATGTCCCACCGGCATAGTCGGTTCGGTGAATCGACGACTGACAACCTATATAAAAAACGATTAAAACCTATAGAATAACGTATCACTAGAACATTTATACCATTTTGGCACGTTCGGATTCATAATTGACGAAATTATCGAAAATTTTTCATTGCGCAGAGTCGGTTCGGTGAAAAGGTGACTGACAACCTATATTAGAAATGATTAAAACGTATAGAATAACGCATTACTAGAACATTTATACTATTTTGGCACGTTCGGATTCATAATTAACGAAATTATCGAAAATTTTTCGTTCCGCATAGTCGGTTCGGTGAAACGATGACTGACAACCTATATTAAAAACGATTAAAACCTATAGAATAACGTATTATTAGAACGTTTATACAATTTTGGCACGTTCGGATTCATAAATAACAAAATTATTGAAAATTTTTCGTTCCGCATAGTCGGTTCGGTAGGCCGTCCGACCGGGACCAAGTCCGTTCGGCATAGTCGGTTCGGTGAAACGATGACTGACAACCTATACTAAGAACGATTAAAACCAATAGAATAACGCATTACTAGAACATTTATACCATTTTGACACGTTCGGATTCATAATTAACGAAATTATCGAAAATTTTTCATTACGCATAGTCGGTTCGGTGAAACGGTGACTGACAACATATATTAAAAATGATTAAAACGTAAAGAATAACGCATTACTAGACCATTTATACCATTTTGGCACGTTCGGATTCATAATTAACGAAATTATCCAAAATTTTTCGTTCCGCATAGTCGGTTCGGTGAAACGATGACTGACAACCTATATAAAAAACGATTAAAACCAATAGAATAACGTATTACTAGAACATTTATACAATTTTGGCACGTTCGGATTCATAAATAACAAAATTATTGAAAATTTTTCGTTCCGCATAGTCGGTTCGGTGGACCGTCTGATGCGAGACAATGTCCCACCGGCATAGTCGGTTCGGTGAATCGACGACTGACAACCTATATAAAAAACGATTAAAACCTATAGAATAACGTATCACTAGAACATTTATACCATTTTGGCACGTTCGGATTCATAATTGACGAAATTATCGAAAATTTTTCATTGCGCAGAGTCGGTTCGGTGAAAAGGTGACTGACAACCTATATTAGAAATGATTAAAACGTATAGAATAACGCATTACTAGAACATTTATACTATTTTGGCACGTTCGGATTCATAATTAACGAAATTATCGAAAATTTTTCGTTCCGCATAGTCGGTTCGGTGAAACGATGACTGACAACCTATATTAAAAACGATTAAAACCTATAGAATAACGTATTATTAGAACGTTTATACAATTTTGGCACGTTCGGATTCATAAATAACAAAATTATTGAAAATTTTTCGTTCCGCATAGTCGGTTCGGTAGGCCGTCCGACCGGGACCAAGTCCGTTCGGCATAGTCGGTTCGGTGAAACGATGACTGACAACCTATACTAAGAACGATTAAAACCAATAGAATAACGCATTACTAGAACATTTATACCATTTTGACACGTTCGGATTCATAATTAACGAAATTATCGAAAATTTTTCATTACGCATAGTCGGTTCGGTGAAACGGTGACTGACAACATATATTAAAAATGATTAAAACGTAAAGAATAACGCATTACTAGACCATTTATACCATTTTGGCACGTTCGGATTCATAATTAACGAAATTATCCAAAATTTTTCGTTCCGCATAGTCGGTTCGGTGAAACGATGACTGACAACCTATATAAAAAACGATTAAAACCAATAGAATAACGTATTACTAGAACATTTATACAATTTTGGCACGTTCGGATTCATAAATAACAAAATTATTGAAAATTTTTCGTTCCGCATAGTCGGTTCGGTGGACCGTCTGATGCGAGACAATGTCCCACCGGCATAGTCGGTTCGGTGAATCGACGACTGACAACCTATATAAAAAACGATTAAAACCTATAGAATAACGTATCACTAGAACATTTATACCATTTTGGCACGTTCGGATTCATAATTGACGAAATTATCGAAAATTTTTCATTGCGCAGAGTCGGTTCGGTGAAAAGGTGACTGACAACCTATATTAGAAATGATTAAAACGTATAGAATAACGCATTACTAGAACATTTATACTATTTTGGCACGTTCGGATTCATAATTAACGAAATTATCTAAAATTTTTCGTTCCGCATAGTCGGTTCGGTGAAACGATGACTGACAACCTATATTAAAAACGATTAAAACCTATAGAATAACGTATTATTAGAACGTTTATACAATTTTGGCACGTTCGGATTCATAAATAACAAAATTATTGAAAATTTTTCGTTCCGCATAGTCGGTTCGGTAGGCCGTCCGACCGGGACCAAGTCCGTTCGGCATAGTCGGTTCGGTGAAACGATGACTGACAACCTATACTAAGAACGATTAAAACCAATAGAATAACGCATTACTAGAACATTTATACCATTTTGACACGTTCGGATTCATAATTAACGAAATTATCGAAAATTTTTCATTACGCATAGTCGGTTCGGTGAAACGGTGACTGACAACATATATTAAAAATGATTAAAACGTAAAGAATAACGCATTACTAGACCATTTATACCATTTTGGCACGTTCGGATTCATAATTAACGAAATTATCCAAAATTTTTCGTTCCGCATAGTCGGTTCGGTGAAACGATGACTGACAACCTATATAAAAAACGATTAAAACCAATAGAATAACGTATTACTAGAACATTTATACAATTTTGGCACGTTCGGATTCATAAATAACAAAATTATTGAAAATTTTTCGTTCCGCATAGTCGGTTCGGTGGACCGTCTGATGCGAGACAATGTCCCACCGGCATAGTCGGTTCGGTGAATCGACGACTGACAACCTATATAAAAAACGATTAAAACCTATAGAATAACGTATCACTAGAACATTTATACCATTTTGGCACGTTCGGATTCATAATTGACGAAATTATCGAAAATTTTTCATTGCGCAGAGTCGGTTCGGTGAAAAGGTGACTGACAACCTATATTAGAAATGATTAAAACGTATAGAATAACGCATTACTAGAACATTTATACTATTTTGGCACGTTCGGATTCATAATTAACGAAATTATCTAAAATTTTTCGTTCCGCATAGTCGGTTCGGTGAAACGATGACTGACAACCTATATTAAAAACGATTAAAACCTATAGAATAACGTATTATTAGAACGTTTATACAATTTTGGCACGTTCGGATTCATAAATAACAAAATTATTGAAAATTTTTCGTTCCGCATAGTCGGTTCGGTAGGCCGTCCGACCGGGACCAAGTCCGTTCGGCATAGTCGGTTCGGTGAAACGATGACTGACAACCTATACTAAGAACGATTAAAACCAATAGAATAACGCATTACTAGAACATTTATACCATTTTGACACGTTCGGATTCATAATTAACGAAATTATCGAAAATTTTTCATTACGCATAGTCGGTTCGGTGAAACGGTGACTGACAACATATATTAAAAATGATTAAAACGTAAAGAATAACGCATTACTAGACCATTTATACCATTTTGGCACGTTCGGATTCATAATTAACGAAATTATCCAAAATTTTTCGTTCCGCATAGTCGGTTCGGTGAAACGATGACTGACAACCTATATAAAAAACGATTAAAACCAATAGAATAACGTATTACTAGAACATTTATACAATTTTGGCACGTTCGGATTCATAAATAACAAAATTATTGAAAATTTTTCGTTCCGCATAGTCGGTTCGGTGGACCGTCTGATGCGAGACAATGTCCCACCGGCATAGTCGGTTCGGTGAATCGACGACTGACAACCTATATAAAAAACGATTAAAACCTATAGAATAACGTATCACTAGAACATTTATACCATTTTGGCACGTTCGGATTCATAATTGACGAAATTATCGAAAATTTTTCATTGCGCAGAGTCGGTTCGGTGAAAAGGTGACTGACAACCTATATTAGAAATGATTAAAACGTATAGAATAACGCATTACTAGAACATTTATACTATTTTGGCACGTTCGGATTCATAATTAACGAAATTATCGAAAATTTTTCGTTCCGCATAGTCGGTTCGGTGAAACGATGACTGACAACCTATATTAAAAACGATTAAAACCTATAGAATAACGTATTATTAGAACGTTTATACAATTTTGGCACGTTCGGATTCATAAATAACAAAATTATTGAAAATTTTTCGTTCCGCATAGTCGGTTCGGTAGGCCGTCCGACCGGGACCAAGTCCGTTCGGCATAGTCGGTTCGGTGAAACGATGACTGACAACCTATACTAAGAACGATTAAAACCAATAGAATAACGCATTACTAGAACATTTATACCATTTTGACACGTTCGGATTCATAATTAACGAAATTATCGAAAATTTTTCATTACGCATAGTCGGTTCGGTGAAACGGTGACTGACAACATATATTAAAAATGATTAAAACGTAAAGAATAACGCATTACTAGACCATTTATACCATTTTGGCACGTTCGGATTCATAATTAACGAAATTATCCAAAATTTTTCGTTCCGCATAGTCGGTTCGGTGAAACGATGACTGACAACCTATATAAAAAACGATTAAAACCAATAGAATAACGTATTACTAGAACATTTATACAATTTTGGCACGTTCGGATTCATAAATAACAAAATTATTGAAAATTTTTCGTTCCGCATAGTCGGTTCGGTGGACCGTCTGATGCGAGACAATGTCCCACCGGCATAGTCGGTTCGGTGAATCGACGACTGACAACCTATATAAAAAACGATTAAAACCTATAGAATAACGTATCACTAGAACATTTATACCATTTTGGCACGTTCGGATTCATAATTGACGAAATTATCGAAAATTTTTCATTGCGCAGAGTCGGTTCGGTGAAAAGGTGACTGACAACCTATATTAGAAATGATTAAAACGTATAGAATAACGCATTACTAGAACATTTATACTATTTTGGCACGTTCGGATTCATAATTAACGAAATTATCGAAAATTTTTCGTTCCGCATAGTCGGTTCGGTGAAACGATGACTGACAACCTATATTAAAAACGATTAAAACCTATAGAATAACGTATTATTAGAACGTTTATACAATTTTGGCACGTTCGGATTCATAAATAACAAAATTATTGAAAATTTTTCGTTCCGCATAGTCGGTTCGGTAGGCCGTCCGACCGGGACCAAGTCCGTTCGGCATAGTCGGTTCGGTGAAACGATGACTGACAACCTATACTAAGAACGATTAAAACCAATAGAATAACGCATTACTAGAACATTTATACCATTTTGACACGTTCGGATTCATAATTAACGAAATTATCGAAAATTTTTCATTACGCATAGTCGGTTCGGTGAAACGGTGACTGACAACATATATTAAAAATGATTAAAACGTAAAGAATAACGCATTACTAGACCATTTATACCATTTTGGCACGTTCGGATTCATAATTAACGAAATTATCCAAAATTTTTCGTTCCGCATAGTCGGTTCGGTGAAACGATGACTGACAACCTATATAAAAAACGATTAAAACCAATAGAATAACGTATTACTAGAACATTTATACAATTTTGGCACGTTCGGATTCATAAATAACAAAATTATTGAAAATTTTTCGTTCCGCATAGTCGGTTCGGTGGACCGTCTGATGCGAGACAATGTCCCACCGGCATAGTCGGTTCGGTGAATCGACGACTGACAACCTATATAAAAAACGATTAAAACCTATAGAATAACGTATCACTAGAACATTTATACCATTTTGGCACGTTCGGATTCATAATTGACGAAATTATCGAAAATTTTTCATTGCGCAGAGTCGGTTCGGTGAAAAGGTGACTGACAACCTATATTAGAAATGATTAAAACGTATAGAATAACGCATTACTAGAACATTTATACTATTTTGGCACGTTCGGATTCATAATTAACGAAATTATCTAAAATTTTTCGTTCCGCATAGTCGGTTCGGTGAAACGATGACTGACAACCTATATTAAAAACGATTAAAACCTATAGAATAACGTATTATTAGAACGTTTATACAATTTTGGCACGTTCGGATTCATAAATAACAAAATTATTGAAAATTTTTCGTTCCGCATAGTCGGTTCGGTAGGCCGTCCGACCGGGACCAAGTCCGTTCGGCATAGTCGGTTCGGTGAAACGATGACTGACAACCTATACTAAGAACGATTAAAACCAATAGAATAACGCATTACTAGAACATTTATACCATTTTGACACGTTCGGATTCATAATTAACGAAATTATCGAAAATTTTTCATTACGCATAGTCGGTTCGGTGAAACGGTGACTGACAACATATATTAAAAATGATTAAAACGTAAAGAATAACGCATTACTAGACCATTTATACCATTTTGGCACGTTCGGATTCATAATTAACGAAATTATCCAAAATTTTTCGTTCCGCATAGTCGGTTCGGTGAAACGATGACTGACAACCTATATAAAAAACGATTAAAACCAATAGAATAACGTATTACTAGAACATTTATACAATTTTGGCACGTTCGGATTCATAAATAACAAAATTATTGAAAATTTTTCGTTCCGCATAGTCGGTTCGGTGGACCGTCTGATGCGAGACAATGTCCCACCGGCATAGTCGGTTCGGTGAATCGACGACTGACAACCTATATAAAAAACGATTAAAACCTATAGAATAACGTATCACTAGAACATTTATACCATTTTGGCACGTTCGGATTCATAATTGACGAAATTATCGAAAATTTTTCATTGCGCAGAGTCGGTTCGGTGAAAAGGTGACTGACAACCTATATTAGAAATGATTAAAACGTATAGAATAACGCATTACTAGAACATTTATACTATTTTGGCACGTTCGGATTCATAATTAACGAAATTATCTAAAATTTTTCGTTCCGCATAGTCGGTTCGGTGAAACGATGACTGACAACCTATATTAAAAACGATTAAAACCTATAGAATAACGTATTATTAGAACGTTTATACAATTTTGGCACGTTCGGATTCATAAATAACAAAATTATTGAAAATTTTTCGTTCCGCATAGTCGGTTCGGTAGGCCGTCCGACCGGGACCAAGTCCGTTCGGCATAGTCGGTTCGGTGAAACGATGACTGACAACCTATACTAAGAACGATTAAAACCAATAGAATAACGCATTACTAGAACATTTATACCATTTTGACACGTTCGGATTCATAATTAACGAAATTATCGAAAATTTTTCATTACGCATAGTCGGTTCGGTGAAACGGTGACTGACAACATATATTAAAAATGATTAAAACGTAAAGAATAACGCATTACTAGACCATTTATACCATTTTGGCACGTTCGGATTCATAATTAACGAAATTATCCAAAATTTTTCGTTCCGCATAGTCGGTTCGGTGAAACGATGACTGACAACCTATATAAAAAACGATTAAAACCAATAGAATAACGTATTACTAGAACATTTATACAATTTTGGCACGTTCGGATTCATAAATAACAAAATTATTGAAAATTTTTCGTTCCGCATAGTCGGTTCGGTGGACCGTCTGATGCGAGACAATGTCCCACCGGCATAGTCGGTTCGGTGAATCGACGACTGACAACCTATATAAAAAACGATTAAAACCTATAGAATAACGTATCACTAGAACATTTATACCATTTTGGCACGTTCGGATTCATAATTGACGAAATTATCGAAAATTTTTCATTGCGCAGAGTCGGTTCGGTGAAAAGGTGACTGACAACCTATATTAGAAATGATTAAAACGTATAGAATAACGCATTACTAGAACATTTATACTATTTTGGCACGTTCGGATTCATAATTAACGAAATTATCTAAAATTTTTCGTTCCGCATAGTCGGTTCGGTGAAACGATGACTGACAACCTATATTAAAAACGATTAAAACCTATAGAATAACGTATTATTAGAACGTTTATACAATTTTGGCACGTTCGGATTCATAAATAACAAAATTATTGAAAATTTTTCGTTCCGCATAGTCGGTTCGGTAGGCCGTCCGACCGGGACCAAGTCCGTTCGGCATAGTCGGTTCGGTGAAACGATGACTGACAACCTATACTAAGAACGATTAAAACCAATAGAATAACGCATTACTAGAACATTTATACCATTTTGACACGTTCGGATTCATAATTAACGAAATTATCGAAAATTTTTCATTACGCATAGTCGGTTCGGTGAAACGGTGACTGACAACATATATTAAAAATGATTAAAACGTAAAGAATAACGCATTACTAGACCATTTATACCATTTTGGCACGTTCGGATTCATAATTAACGAAATTATCCAAAATTTTTCGTTCCGCATAGTCGGTTCGGTGAAACGATGACTGACAACCTATATAAAAAACGATTAAAACCAATAGAATAACGTATTACTTGAACATTTATACAATTTTGGCACGTTCGGATTCATAAATAACAAAATTATTGAAAATTTTTCGTTCCGCATAGTCGGTTCGGTGGACCGTCTGATGCGAGACAATGTCCCACCGGCATAGTCGGTTCGGTGAATCGACGACTGACAACCTATATAAAAAACGATTAAAACCTATAGAATAACGTATCACTAGAACATTTATACCATTTTGGCACGTTCGGATTCATAATTGACGAAATTATCGAAAATTTTTCATTGCGCAGAGTCGGTTCGGTGAAAAGGTGACTGACAACCTATATTAGAAATGATTAAAACGTATAGAATAACGCATTACTAGAACATTTATACTATTTTGGCACGTTCGGATTCATAATTAACGAAATTATCTAAAATTTTTCGTTCCGCATAGTCGGTTCGGTGAAACGATGACTGACAACCTATATTAAAAACGATTAAAACCTATAGAATAACGTATTATTAGAACGTTTATACAATTTTGGCACGTTCGGATTCATAAATAACAAAATTATTGAAAATTTTTCGTTCCGCATAGTCGGTTCGGTAGGCCGTCCGACCGGGACCAAGTCCGTTCGGCATAGTCGGTTCGGTGAAACGATGACTGACAACCTATACTAAGAACGATTAAAACCAATAGAATAACGCATTACTAGAACATTTATACCATTTTGACACGTTCGGATTCATAATTAACGAAATTATCGAAAATTTTTCATTACGCATAGTCGGTTCGGTGAAACGGTGACTGACAACATATATTAAAAATGATTAAAACGTAAAGAATAACGCATTACTAGACCATTTATACCATTTTGGCACGTTCGGATTCATAATTAACGAAATTATCCAAAATTTTTCGTTCCGCATAGTCGGTTCGGTGAAACGATGACTGACAACCTATATAAAAAACGATTAAAACCAATAGAATAACGTATTACTAGAACATTTATACAATTTTGGCACGTTCGGATTCATAAATAACAAAATTATTGAAAATTTTTCGTTCCGCATAGTCGGTTCGGTGGACCGTCTGATGCGAGACAATGTCCCACCGGCATAGTCGGTTCGGTGAATCGACGACTGACAACCTATATAAAAAACGATTAAAACCTATAGAATAACGTATCACTAGAACATTTATACCATTTTGGCACGTTCGGATTCATAATTGACGAAATTATCGAAAATTTTTCATTGCGCAGAGTCGGTTCGGTGAAAAGGTGACTGACAACCTATATTAGAAATGATTAAAACGTATAGAATAACGCATTACTAGAACATTTATACTATTTTGGCACGTTCGGATTCATAATTAACGAAATTATCGAAAATTTTTCGTTCCGCATAGTCGGTTCGGTGAAACGATGACTGACAACCTATATTAAAAACGATTAAAACCTATAGAATAACGTATTATTAGAACGTTTATACAATTTTGGCACGTTCGGATTCATAAATAACAAAATTATTGAAAATTTTTCGTTCCGCATAGTCGGTTCGGTAGGCCGTCCGACCGGGACCAAGTCCGTTCGGCATAGTCGGTTCGGTGAAACGATGACTGACAACCTATACTAAGAACGATTAAAACCAATAGAATAACGCATTACTAGAACATTTATACCATTTTGACACGTTCGGATTCATAATTAACGAAATTATCGAAAATTTTTCATTACGCATAGTCGGTTCGGTGAAACGGTGACTGACAACATATATTAAAAATGATTAAAACGTAAAGAATAACGCATTACTAGACCATTTATACCATTTTGGCACGTTCGGATTCATAATTAACGAAATTATCCAAAATTTTTCGTTCCGCATAGTCGGTTCGGTGAAACGATGACTGACAACCTATATAAAAAACGATTAAAACCAATAGAATAACGTATTACTAGAACATTTATACAATTTTGGCACGTTCGGATTCATAAATAACAAAATTATTGAAAATTTTTCGTTCCGCATAGTCGGTTCGGTGGACCGTCTGATGCGAGACAATGTCCCACCGGCATAGTCGGTTCGGTGAATCGACGACTGACAACCTATATAAAAAACGATTAAAACCTATAGAATAACGTATCACTAGAACATTTATACCATTTTGGCACGTTCGGATTCATAATTGACGAAATTATCGAAAATTTTTCATTGCGCAGAGTCGGTTCGGTGAAAAGGTGACTGACAACCTATATTAGAAATGATTAAAACGTATAGAATAACGCATTACTAGAACATTTATACTATTTTGGCACGTTCGGATTCATAATTAACGAAATTATCTAAAATTTTTCGTTCCGCATAGTCGGTTCGGTGAAACGATGACTGACAACCTATATTAAAAACGATTAAAACCTATAGAATAACGTATTATTAGAACGTTTATACAATTTTGGCACGTTCGGATTCATAAATAACAAAATTATTGAAAATTTTTCGTTCCGCATAGTCGGTTCGGTAGGCCGTCCGACCGGGACCAAGTCCGTTCGGCATAGTCGGTTCGGTGAAACGATGACTGACAACCTATACTAAGAACGATTAAAACCAATAGAATAACGCATTACTAGAACATTTATACCATTTTGACACGTTCGGATTCATAATTAACGAAATTATCGAAAATTTTTCATTACGCATAGTCGGTTCGGTGAAACGGTGACTGACAACATATATTAAAAATGATTAAAACGTAAAGAATAACGCATTACTAGACCATTTATACCATTTTGGCACGTTCGGATTCATAATTAACGAAATTATCCAAAATTTTTCGTTCCGCATAGTCGGTTCGGTGAAACGATGACTGACAACCTATATAAAAAACGATTAAAACCAATAGAATAACGTATTACTAGAACATTTATACAATTTTGGCACGTTCGGATTCATAAATAACAAAATTATTGAAAATTTTTCGTTCCGCATAGTCGGTTCGGTGGACCGTCTGATGCGAGACAATGTCCCACCGGCATAGTCGGTTCGGTGAATCGACGACTGACAACCTATATAAAAAACGATTAAAACCTATAGAATAACGTATCACTAGAACATTTATACCATTTTGGCACGTTCGGATTCATAATTGACGAAATTATCGAAAATTTTTCATTGCGCAGAGTCGGTTCGGTGAAAAGGTGACTGACAACCTATATTAGAAATGATTAAAACGTATAGAATAACGCATTACTAGAACATTTATACTATTTTGGCACGTTCGGATTCATAATTAACGAAATTATCTAAAATTTTTCGTTCCGCATAGTCGGTTCGGTGAAACGATGACTGACAACCTATATTAAAAACGATTAAAACCTATAGAATAACGTATTATTAGAACGTTTATTCAATTTTGGCACGTTCGGATTCATAAATAACAAAATTATTGAAAATTTTTCGTTCCGCATAGTCGGTTCGGTAGGCCGTCCGACCGGGACCAAGTCCGTTCGGCATAGTCGGTTCGGTGAAACGATGACTGACAACCTATACTAAGAACGATTAAAACCAATAGAATAACGCATTACTAGAACATTTATACCATTTTGACACGTTCGGATTCATAATTAACGAAATTATCGAAAATTTTTCATTACGCATAGTCGGTTCGGTGAAACGGTGACTGACAACATATATTAAAAATGATTAAAACGTAAAGAATAACGCATTACTAGACCATTTATACCATTTTGGCACGTTCGGATTCATAATTAACGAAATTATCCAAAATTTTTCGTTCCGCATAGTCGGTTCGGTGAAACGATGACTGACAACCTATATAAAAAACGATTAAAACCAATAGAATAACGTATTACTAGAACATTTATACAATTTTGGCACGTTCGGATTCATAAATAACAAAATTATTGAAAATTTTTCGTTCCGCATAGTCGGTTCGGTGGACCGTCTGATGCGAGACAATGTCCCACCGGCATAGTCGGTTCGGTGAATCGACGACTGACAACCTATATAAAAAACGATTAAAACCTATAGAATAACGTATCACTAGAACATTTATACCATTTTGGCACGTTCGGATTCATAATTGACGAAATTATCGAAAATTTTTCATTGCGCAGAGTCGGTTCGGTGAAAAGGTGACTGACAACCTATATTAGAAATGATTAAAACGTATAGAATAACGCATTACTAGAACATTTATACTATTTTGGCACGTTCGGATTCATAATTAACGAAATTATCGAAAATTTTTCGTTCCGCATAGTCGGTTCGGTGAAACGATGACTGACAACCTATATTAAAAACGATTAAAACCTATAGAATAACGTATTATTAGAACGTTTATACAATTTTGGCACGTTCGGATTCATAAATAACAAAATTATTGAAAATTTTTCGTTCCGCATAGTCGGTTCGGTAGGCCGTCCGACCGGGACCAAGTCCGTTCGGCATAGTCGGTTCGGTGAAACGATGACTGACAACCTATACTAAGAACGATTAAAACCAATAGAATAACGCATTACTAGAACATTTATACCATTTTGACACGTTCGGATTCATAATTAACGAAATTATCGAAAATTTTTCATTACGCATAGTCGGTTCGGTGAAACGGTGACTGACAACATATATTAAAAATGATTAAAACGTAAAGAATAACGCATTACTAGACCATTTATACCATTTTGGCACGTTCGGATTCATAATTAACGAAATTATCCAAAATTTTTCGTTCCGCATAGTCGGTTCGGTGAAACGATGACTGACAACCTATATAAAAAACGATTAAAACCAATAGAATAACGTATTACTAGAACATTTATACAATTTTGGCACGTTCGGATTCATAAATAACAAAATTATTGAAAATTTTTCGTTCCGCATAGTCGGTTCGGTGGACCGTCTGATGCGAGACAATGTCCCACCGGCATAGTCGGTTCGGTGAATCGACGACTGACAACCTATATAAAAAACGATTAAAACCTATAGAATAACGTATCACTAGAACATTTATACCATTTTGGCACGTTCGGATTCATAATTGACGAAATTATCGAAAATTTTTCATTGCGCAGAGTCGGTTCGGTGAAAAGGTGACTGACAACCTATATTAGAAATGATTAAAACGTATAGAATAACGCATTACTAGAACATTTATACTATTTTGGCACGTTCGGATTCATAATTAACGAAATTATCTAAAATTTTTCGTTCCGCATAGTCGGTTCGGTGAAACGATGACTGACAACCTATATTAAAAACGATTAAAACCTATAGAATAACGTATTATTAGAACGTTTATACAATTTTGGCACGTTCGGATTCATAAATAACAAAATTATTGAAAATTTTTCGTTCCGCATAGTCGGTTCGGTAGGCCGTCCGACCGGGACCAAGTCCGTTCGGCATAGTCGGTTCGGTGAAACGATGACTGACAACCTATACTAAGAACGATTAAAACCAATAGAATAACGCATTACTAGAACATTTATACCATTTTGACACGTTCGGATTCATAATTAACGAAATTATCGAAAATTTTTCATTACGCATAGTCGGTTCGGTGAAACGGTGACTGACAACATATATTAAAAATGATTAAAACGTAAAGAATAACGCATTACTAGACCATTTATACCATTTTGGCACGTTCGGATTCATAATTAACGAAATTATCCAAAATTTTTCGTTCCGCATAGTCGGTTCGGTGAAACGATGACTGACAACCTATATAAAAAACGATTAAAACCAATAGAATAACGTATTACTAGAACATTTATACAATTTTGGCACGTTCGGATTCATAAATAACAAAATTATTGAAAATTTTTCGTTCCGCATAGTCGGTTCGGTGGACCGTCTGATGCGAGACAATGTCCCACCGGCATAGTCGGTTCGGTGAATCGACGACTGACAACCTATATAAAAAACGATTAAAACCTATAGAATAACGTATCACTAGAACATTTATACCATTTTGGCACGTTCGGATTCATAATTGACGAAATTATCGAAAATTTTTCATTGCGCAGAGTCGGTTCGGTGAAAAGGTGACTGACAACCTATATTAGAAATGATTAAAACGTATAGAATAACGCATTACTAGAACATTTATACTATTTTGGCACGTTCGGATTCATAATTAACGAAATTATCTAAAATTTTTCGTTCCGCATAGTCGGTTCGGTGAAACGATGACTGACAACCTATATTAAAAACGATTAAAACCTATAGAATAACGTATTATTAGAACGTTTATTCAATTTTGGCACGTTCGGATTCATAAATAACAAAATTATTGAAAATTTTTCGTTCCGCATAGTCGGTTCGGTAGGCCGTCCGACCGGGACCAAGTCCGTTCGGCATAGTCGGTTCGGTGAAACGATGACTGACAACCTATACTAAGAACGATTAAAACCAATAGAATAACGCATTACTAGAACATTTATACCATTTTGACACGTTCGGATTCATAATTAACGAAATTATCGAAAATTTTTCATTACGCATAGTCGGTTCGGTGAAACGGTGACTGACAACATATATTAAAAATGATTAAAACGTAAAGAATAACGCATTACTAGACCATTTATACCATTTTGGCACGTTCGGATTCATAATTAACGAAATTATCCAAAATTTTTCGTTCCGCATAGTCGGTTCGGTGAAACGATGACTGACAACCTATATAAAAAACGATTAAAACCAATAGAATAACGTATTACTAGAACATTTATACAATTTTGGCACGTTCGGATTCATAAATAACAAAATTATTGAAAATTTTTCGTTCCGCATAGTCGGTTCGGTGGACCGTCTGATGCGAGACAATGTCCCACCGGCATAGTCGGTTCGGTGAATCGACGACTGACAACCTATATAAAAAACGATTAAAACCTATAGAATAACGTATCACTAGAACATTTATACCATTTTGGCACGTTCGGATTCATAATTGACGAAATTATCGAAAATTTTTCATTGCGCAGAGTCGGTTCGGTGAAAAGGTGACTGACAACCTATATTAGAAATGATTAAAACGTATAGAATAACGCATTACTAGAACATTTATACTATTTTGGCACGTTCGGATTCATAATTAACGAAATTATCTAAAATTTTTCGTTCCGCATAGTCGGTTCGGTGGACCGTCTGATGCGAGACAATGTCCCACCGGCATAGTCGGTTCGGTGAATCGACGACTGACAACCTATATAAAAAACGATTAAAACCTATAGAATAACGTATCACAAGAACATTTATACCATTTTGGCACGTTCGGATTCATAATTGACGAAATTATCGAAAATTTTTCATTGCGCAAAGTCGGTTCGGTGAAAAGGTGACTGACAACCTATATTAGAAATGATTAAAACGTATAGAATAACGCATTACTAGAACATTTATACTATTTTGGCACGTTCGGATTCATAATTAACGAAATTATCTAAAATTTTTCGTTCCGCATAGTCGGTTCGGTGAAACGATGACTGACAACCTATATTAAAAACGATTAAAACCTATAGAATAACGTATTATTAGAACGTTTATACAATTTTGGCACGTTCGGATTCATAAATAACAAAATTATTGAAAATTTTTCGTTCCGCATAGTCGGTTCGGTAGGCCGTCCGACCGGGACCAAGTCCGTTCGGCATAGTCGGTTCGGTGAAACGATGACTGACAACCTATACTAAGAACGATTAAAACCAATAGAATAACGCATTACTAGAACATTTATACCATTTTGACACGTTCGGATTCATAATTAACGAAATTATCGAAAATTTTTCATTACGCATAGTCGGTTCGGTGAAACGGTGACTGACAACATATATTAAAAATGATTAAAACGTAAAGAATAACGCATTACTAGACCATTTATACCATTTTGGCACGTTCGGATTCATAATTAACGAAATTATCCAAAATTTTTCGTTCCGCATAGTCGGTTCGGTGAAACGATGACTGACAACCTATATAAAAAACGATTAAAACCAATAGAATAACGTATTACTAGAACATTTATACAATTTTGGCACGTTCGGATTCATAAATAACAAAATTATTGAAAATTTTTCGTTCCGCATAGTCGGTTCGGTGGACCGTCTGATGCGAGACAATGTCCCACCGGCATAGTCGGTTCGGTGAATCGACGACTGACAACCTATATAAAAAACGATTAAAACCTATAGAATAACGTATCACTAGAACATTTATACCATTTTGGCACGTTCGGATTCATAATTGACGAAATTATCGAAAATTTTTCATTGCGCAGAGTCGGTTCGGTGAAAAGGTGACTGACAACCTATATTAGAAATGATTAAAACGTATAGAATAACGCATTACTAGAACATTTATACTATTTTGGCACGTTCGGATTCATAATTAACGAAATTATCTAAAATTTTTCGTTCCGCATAGTCGGTTCGGTGAAACGATGACTGACAACCTATATTAAAAACGATTAAAACCTATAGAATAACGTATTATTAGAACGTTTATTCAATTTTGGCACGTTCGGATTCATAAATAACAAAATTATTGAAAATTTTTCGTTCCGCATAGTCGGTTCGGTAGGCCGTCCGACCGGGACCAAGTCCGTTCGGCATAGTCGGTTCGGTGAAACGATGACTGACAACCTATACTAAGAACGATTAAAACCAATAGAATAACGCATTACTAGAACATTTATACCATTTTGACACGTTCGGATTCATAATTAACGAAATTATCGAAAATTTTTCATTACGCATAGTCGGTTCGGTGAAACGGTGACTGACAACATATATTAAAAATGATTAAAACGTAAAGAATAACGCATTACTAGACCATTTATACCATTTTGGCACGTTCGGATTCATAATTAACGAAATTATCCAAAATTTTTCGTTCCGCATAGTCGGTTCGGTGAAACGATGACTGACAACCTATATAAAAAACGATTAAAACCAATAGAATAACGTATTACTAGAACATTTATACAATTTTGGCACGTTCGGATTCATAAATAACAAAATTATTGAAAATTTTTCGTTCCGCATAGTCGGTTCGGTGGACCGTCTGATGCGAGACAATGTCCCACCGGCATAGTCGGTTCGGTGAATCGACGACTGACAACCTATATAAAAAACGATTAAAACCTATAGAATAACGTATCACTAGAACATTTATACCATTTTGGCACGTTCGGATTCATAATTGACGAAATTATCGAAAATTTTTCATTGCGCAGAGTCGGTTCGGTGAAAAGGTGACTGACAACCTATATTAGAAATGATTAAAACGTATAGAATAACGCATTACTAGAACATTTATACTATTTTGGCACGTTCGGATTCATAATTAACGAAATTATCTAAAATTTTTCGTTCCGCATAGTCGGTTCGGTGAAACGATGACTGACAACCTATATTAAAAACGATTAAAACCTATAGAATAACGTATTATTAGAACGTTTATTCAATTTTGGCACGTTCGGATTCATAAATAACAAAATTATTGAAAATTTTTCGTTCCGCATAGTCGGTTCGGTAGGCCGTCCGACCGGGACCAAGTCCGTTCGGCATAGTCGGTTCGGTGAAACGATGACTGACAACCTATACTAAGAACGATTAAAACCAATAGAATAACGCATTACTAGAACATTTATACCATTTTGACACGTTCGGATTCATAATTAACGAAATTATCGAAAATTTTTCATTACGCATAGTCGGTTCGGTGAAACGGTGACTGACAACATATATTAAAAATGATTAAAACGTAAAGAATAACGCATTACTAGACCATTTATACCATTTTGGCACGTTCGGATTCATAATTAACGAAATTATCCAAAATTTTTCGTTCCGCATAGTCGGTTCGGTGAAACGATGACTGACAACCTATATAAAAAACGATTAAAACCAATAGAATAACGTATTACTAGAACATTTATACAATTTTGGCACGTTCGGATTCATAAATAACAAAATTATTGAAAATTTTTCGTTCCGCATAGTCGGTTCGGTGGACCGTCTGATGCGAGACAATGTCCCACCGGCATAGTCGGTTCGGTGAATCGACGACTGACAACCTATATAAAAAACGATTAAAACCTATAGAATAACGTATCACTAGAACATTTATACCATTTTGGCACGTTCGGATTCATAATTGACGAAATTATCGAAAATTTTTCATTGCGCAGAGTCGGTTCGGTGAAAAGGTGACTGACAACCTATATTAGAAATGATTAAAACGTATAGAATAACGCATTACTAGAACATTTATACTATTTTGGCACGTTCGGATTCATAATTAACGAAATTATCGAAAATTTTTCGTTCCGCATAGTCGGTTCGGTGAAACGATGACTGACAACCTATATTAAAAACGATTAAAACCTATAGAATAACGTATTATTAGAACGTTTATACAATTTTGGCACGTTCGGATTCATAAATAACAAAATTATTGAAAATTTTTCGTTCCGCATAGTCGGTTCGGTAGGCCGTCCGACCGGGACCAAGTCCGTTCGGCATAGTCGGTTCGGTGAAACGATGACTGACAACCTATACTAAGAACGATTAAAACCAATAGAATAACGCATTACTAGAACATTTATACCATTTTGACACGTTCGGATTCATAATTAACGAAATTATCGAAAATTTTTCATTACGCATAGTCGGTTCGGTGAAACGGTGACTGACAACATATATTAAAAATGATTAAAACGTAAAGAATAACGCATTACTAGACCATTTATACCATTTTGGCACGTTCGGATTCATAATTAACGAAATTATCCAAAATTTTTCGTTCCGCATAGTCGGTTCGGTGAAACGATGACTGACAACCTATATAAAAAACGATTAAAACCAATAGAATAACGTATTACTAGAACATTTATACAATTTTGGCACGTTCGGATTCATAAATAACAAAATTATTGAAAATTTTTCGTTCCGCATAGTCGGTTCGGTGGACCGTCTGATGCGAGACAATGTCCCACCGGCATAGTCGGTTCGGTGAATCGACGACTGACAACCTATATAAAAAACGATTAAAACCTATAGAATAACGTATCACTAGAACATTTATACCATTTTGGCACGTTCGGATTCATAATTGACGAAATTATCGAAAATTTTTCATTGCGCAGAGTCGGTTCGGTGAAAAGGTGACTGACAACCTATATTAGAAATGATTAAAACGCATAGAATAACGCATTACTAGAACATTTATACTATTTTGGCACGTTCGGATTCATAATTAACGAAATTATCCAAAATTTTTCGTTCCGCATAGTCGGTTCGGTGAAACGATGACTGACAACCTATATAAAAAACGATTAAAACCAATAGAATAACGTATTACTAGAACATTTATACAATTTTGGCACGTTCGGATTCATAAATAACAAAATTATTGAAAATTTTTCGTTCCGCATAGTCGGTTCGGTGGACCGTCTGATGCGAGACAATGTCCCACCGGCATAGTCGGTTCGGTGAATCGACGACTGACAACCTATATAAAAAACGATTAAAACCTATAGAATAACGTATCACTAGAACATTTATACCATTTTGGCACGTTCGGATTCATAATTGACGAAATTATCGAAAATTTTTCATTGCGCAGAGTCGGTTCGGTGAAAAGGTGACTGACAACCTATATTAGAAATGATTAAAACGTATAGAATAACGCATTACTAGAACATTTATACTATTTTGGCACGTTCGGATTCATAATTAACGAAATTATCTAAAATTTTTCGTTCCGCATAGTCGGTTCGGTGAAACGATGACTGACAACCTATATTAAAAACGATTAAAACCTATAGAATAACGTATTATTAGAACGTTTATACAATTTTGGCACGTTCGGATTCATAAATAACAAAATTATTGAAAATTTTTCGTTCCGCATAGTCGGTTCGGTAGGCCGTCCGACCGGGACCAAGTCCGTTCGGCATAGTCGGTTCGGTGAAACGATGACTGACAACCTATACTAAGAACGATTAAAACCAATAGAATAACGCATTACTAGAACATTTATACCATTTTGACACGTTCGGATTCATAATTAACGAAATTATCGAAAATTTTTCATTACGCATAGTCGGTTCGGTGAAACGGTGACTGACAACATATATTAAAAATGATTAAAACGTAAAGAATAACGCATTACTAGACCATTTATACCATTTTGGCACGTTCGGATTCATAATTAACGAAATTATCCAAAATTTTTCGTTCCGCATAGTCGGTTCGGTGAAACGATGACTGACAACCTATATAAAAAACGATTAAAACCAATAGAATAACGTATTACTAGAACATTTATACAATTTTGGCACGTTCGGATTCATAAATAACAAAATTATTGAAAATTTTTCGTTCCGCATAGTCGGTTCGGTGGACCGTCTGATGCGAGACAATGTCCCACCGGCATAGTCGGTTCGGTGAATCGACGACTGACAACCTATATAAAAAACGATTAAAACCTATAGAATAACGTATCACTAGAACATTTATACCATTTTGGCACGTTCGGATTCATAATTGACGAAATTATCGAAAATTTTTCATTGCGCAGAGTCGGTTCGGTGAAAAGGTGACTGACAACCTATATTAGAAATGATTAAAACGTATAGAATAACGCATTACTAGAACATTTATACTATTTTGGCACGTTCGGATTCATAATTAACGAAATTATCTAAAATTTTTCGTTCCGCATAGTCGGTTCGGTGAAACGATGACTGACAACCTATATTAAAAACGATTAAAACCTATAGAATAACGTATTATTAGAACGTTTATACAATTTTGGCACGTTCGGATTCATAAATAACAAAATTATTGAAAATTTTTCGTTCCGCATAGTCGGTTCGGTAGGCCGTCCGACCGGGACCAAGTCCGTTCGGCATAGTCGGTTCGGTGAAACGATGACTGACAACCTATACTAAGAACGATTAAAACCAATAGAATAACGCATTACTAGAACATTTATACCATTTTGACACGTTCGGATTCATAATTAACGAAATTATCGAAAATTTTTCATTACGCATAGTCGGTTCGGTGAAACGGTGACTGACAACATATATTAAAAATGATTAAAACGTAAAGAATAACGCATTACTAGACCATTTATACCATTTTGGCACGTTCGGATTCATAATTAACGAAATTATCCAAAATTTTTCGTTCCGCATAGTCGGTTCGGTGAAACGATGACTGACAACCTATATAAAAAACGATTAAAACCAATAGAATAACGTATTACTAGAACATTTATACAATTTTGGCACGTTCGGATTCATAAATAACAAAATTATTGAAAATTTTTCGTTCCGCATAGTCGGTTCGGTGGACCGTCTGATGCGAGACAATGTCCCACCGGCATAGTCGGTTCGGTGAATCGACGACTGACAACCTATATAAAAAACGATTAAAACCTATAGAATAACGTATCACTAGAACATTTATACCATTTTGGCACGTTCGGATTCATAATTGACGAAATTATCGAAAATTTTTCATTGCGCAGAGTCGGTTCGGTGAAAAGGTGACTGACAACCTATATTAGAAATGATTAAAACGTATAGAATAACGCATTACTAGAACATTTATACTATTTTGGCACGTTCGGATTCATAATTAACGAAATTATCTAAAATTTTTCGTTCCGCATAGTCGGTTCGGTGAAACGATGACTGACAACCTATATTAAAAACGATTAAAACCTATAGAATAACGTATTATTAGAACGTTTATACAATTTTGGCACGTTCGGATTCATAAATAACAAAATTATTGAAAATTTTTCGTTCCGCATAGTCGGTTCGGTAGGCCGTCCGACCGGGACCAAGTCCGTTCGGCATAGTCGGTTCGGTGAAACGATGACTGACAACCTATACTAAGAACGATTAAAACCAATAGAATAACGCATTACTAGAACATTTATACCATTTTGACACGTTCGGATTCATAATTAACGAAATTATCGAAAATTTTTCATTACGCATAGTCGGTTCGGTGAAACGGTGACTGACAACATATATTAAAAATGATTAAAACGTAAAGAATAACGCATTACTAGACCATTTATACCATTTTGGCACGTTCGGATTCATAATTAACGAAATTATCCAAAATTTTTCGTTCCGCATAGTCGGTTCGGTGAAACGATGACTGACAACCTATATAAAAAACGATTAAAACCAATAGAATAACGTATTACTAGAACATTTATACAATTTTGGCACGTTCGGATTCATAAATAACAAAATTATTGAAAATTTTTCGTTCCGCATAGTCGGTTCGGTGGACCGTCTGATGCGAGACAATGTCCCACCGGCATAGTCGGTTCGGTGAATCGACGACTGACAACCTATATAAAAAACGATTAAAACCTATAGAATAACGTATCACTAGAACATTTATACCATTTTGGCACGTTCGGATTCATAATTGACGAAATTATCGAAAATTTTTCATTGCGCAGAGTCGGTTCGGTGAAAAGGTGACTGACAACCTATATTAGAAATGATTAAAACGTATAGAATAACGCATTACTAGAACATTTATACTATTTTGGCACGTTCGGATTCATAATTAACGAAATTATCGAAAATTTTTCGTTCCGCATAGTCGGTTCGGTGAAACGATGACTGACAACCTATATTAAAAACGATTAAAACCTATAGAATAACGTATTATTAGAACGTTTATACAATTTTGGCACGTTCGGATTCATAAATAACAAAATTATTGAAAATTTTTCGTTCCGCATAGTCGGTTCGGTAGGCCGTCCGACCGGGACCAAGTCCGTTCGGCATAGTCGGTTCGGTGAAACGATGACTGACAACCTATACTAAGAACGATTAAAACCAATAGAATAACGCATTACTAGAACATTTATACCATTTTGACACGTTCGGATTCATAATTAACGAAATTATCGAAAATTTTTCATTACGCATAGTCGGTTCGGTGAAACGGTGACTGACAACATATATTAAAAATGATTAAAACGTAAAGAATAACGCATTACTAGACCATTTATACCATTTTGGCACGTTCGGATTCATAATTAACGAAATTATCCAAAATTTTTCGTTCCGCATAGTCGGTTCGGTGAAACGATGACTGACAACCTATATAAAAAACGATTAAAACCAATAGAATAACGTATTACTAGAACATTTATACAATTTTGGCACGTTCGGATTCATAAATAACAAAATTATTGAAAATTTTTCGTTCCGCATAGTCGGTTCGGTGGACCGTCTGATGCGAGACAATGTCCCACCGGCATAGTCGGTTCGGTGAATCGACGACTGACAACCTATATAAAAAACGATTAAAACCTATAGAATAACGTATCACTAGAACATTTATACCATTTTGGCACGTTCGGATTCATAATTGACGAAATTATCGAAAATTTTTCATTGCGCAGAGTCGGTTCGGTGAAAAGGTGACTGACAACCTATATTAGAAATGATTAAAACGTATAGAATAACGCATTACTAGAACATTTATACTATTTTGGCACGTTCGGATTCATAATTAACGAAATTATCTAAAATTTTTCGTTCCGCATAGTCGGTTCGGTGAAACGATGACTGACAACCTATATTAAAAACGATTAAAACCTATAGAATAACGTATTATTAGAACGTTTATACAATTTTGGCACGTTCGGATTCATAAATAACAAAATTATTGAAAATTTTTCGTTCCGCATAGTCGGTTCGGTAGGCCGTCCGACCGGGACCAAGTCCGTTCGGCATAGTCGGTTCGGTGAAACGATGACTGACAACCTATACTAAGAACGATTAAAACCAATAGAATAACGCATTACTAGAACATTTATACCATTTTGACACGTTCGGATTCATAATTAACGAAATTATCGAAAATTTTTCATTACGCATAGTCGGTTCGGTGAAACGGTGACTGACAACATATATTAAAAATGATTAAAACGTAAAGAATAACGCATTACTAGACCATTTATACCATTTTGGCACGTTCGGATTCATAATTAACGAAATTATCCAAAATTTTTCGTTCCGCATAGTCGGTTCGGTGAAACGATGACTGACAACCTATATAAAAAACGATTAAAACCAATAGAATAACGTATTACTAGAACATTTATACAATTTTGGCACGTTCGGATTCATAAATAACAAAATTATTGAAAATTTTTCGTTCCGCATAGTCGGTTCGGTGGACCGTCTGATGCGAGACAATGTCCCACCGGCATAGTCGGTTCGGTGAATCGACGACTGACAACCTATATAAAAAACGATTAAAACCTATAGAATAACGTATCACTAGAACATTTATACCATTTTGGCACGTTCGGATTCATAATTGACGAAATTATCGAAAATTTTTCATTGCGCAGAGTCGGTTCGGTGAAAAGGTGACTGACAACCTATATTAGAAATGATTAAAACGTATAGAATAACGCATTACTAGAACATTTATACTATTTTGGCACGTTCGGATTCATAATTAACGAAATTATCTAAAATTTTTCGTTCCGCATAGTCGGTTCGGTGAAACGATGACTGACAACCTATATTAAAAACGATTAAAACCTATAGAATAACGTATTATTAGAACGTTTATTCAATTTTGGCACGTTCGGATTCATAAATAACAAAATTATTGAAAATTTTTCGTTCCGCATAGTCGGTTCGGTAGGCCGTCCGACCGGGACCAAGTCCGTTCGGCATAGTCGGTTCGGTGAAACGATGACTGACAACCTATACTAAGAACGATTAAAACCAATAGAATAACGCATTACTAGAACATTTATACCATTTTGACACGTTCGGATTCATAATTAACGAAATTATCGAAAATTTTTCATTACGCATAGTCGGTTCGGTGAAACGGTGACTGACAACATATATTAAAAATGATTAAAACGTAAAGAATAACGCATTACTAGACCATTTATACCATTTTGGCACGTTCGGATTCATAATTAACGAAATTATCCAAAATTTTTCGTTCCGCATAGTCGGTTCGGTGAAACGATGACTGACAACCTATATAAAAAACGATTAAAACCAATAGAATAACGTATTACTAGAACATTTATACAATTTTGGCACGTTCGGATTCATAAATAACAAAATTATTGAAAATTTTTCGTTCCGCATAGTCGGTTCGGTGGACCGTCTGATGCGAGACAATGTCCCACCGGCATAGTCGGTTCGGTGAATCGACGACTGACAACCTATATAAAAAACGATTAAAACCTATAGAATAACGTATCACTAGAACATTTATACCATTTTGGCACGTTCGGATTCATAATTGACGAAATTATCGAAAATTTTTCATTGCGCAGAGTCGGTTCGGTGAAAAGGTGACTGACAACCTATATTAGAAATGATTAAAACGTATAGAATAACGCATTACTAGAACATTTATACTATTTTGGCACGTTCGGATTCATAATTAACGAAATTATCGAAAATTTTTCGTTCCGCATAGTCGGTTCGGTGAAACGATGACTGACAACCTATATTAAAAACGATTAAAACCTATAGAATAACGTATTATTAGAACGTTTATACAATTTTGGCACGTTCGGATTCATAAATAACAAAATTATTGAAAATTTTTCGTTCCGCATAGTCGGTTCGGTAGGCCGTCCGACCGGGACCAAGTCCGTTCGGCATAGTCGGTTCGGTGAAACGATGACTGACAACCTATACTAAGAACGATTAAAACCAATAGAATAACGCATTACTAGAACATTTATACCATTTTGACACGTTCGGATTCATAATTAACGAAATTATCGAAAATTTTTCATTACGCATAGTCGGTTCGGTGAAACGGTGACTGACAACATATATTAAAAATGATTAAAACGTAAAGAATAACGCATTACTAGACCATTTATACCATTTTGGCACGTTCGGATTCATAATTAACGAAATTATCCAAAATTTTTCGTTCCGCATAGTCGGTTCGGTGAAACGATGACTGACAACCTATATAAAAAACGATTAAAACCAATAGAATAACGTATTACTAGAACATTTATACAATTTTGGCACGTTCGGATTCATAAATAACAAAATTATTGAAAATTTTTCGTTCCGCATAGTCGGTTCGGTGGACCGTCTGATGCGAGACAATGTCCCACCGGCATAGTCGGTTCGGTGAATCGACGACTGACAACCTATATAAAAAACGATTAAAACCTATAGAATAACGTATCACTAGAACATTTATACCATTTTGGCACGTTCGGATTCATAATTGACGAAATTATCGAAAATTTTTCATTGCGCAGAGTCGGTTCGGTGAAAAGGTGACTGACAACCTATATTAGAAATGATTAAAACGTATAGAATAACGCATTACTAGAACATTTATACTATTTTGGCACGTTCGGATTCATAATTAACGAAATTATCTAAAATTTTTCGTTCCGCATAGTCGGTTCGGTGAAACGATGACTGACAACCTATATTAAAAACGATTAAAACCTATAGAATAACGTATTATTAGAACGTTTATACAATTTTGGCACGTTCGGATTCATAAATAACAAAATTATTGAAAATTTTTCGTTCCGCATAGTCGGTTCGGTAGGCCGTCCGACCGGGACCAAGTCCGTTCGGCATAGTCGGTTCGGTGAAACGATGACTGACAACCTATACTAAGAACGATTAAAACCAATAGAATAACGCATTACTAGAACATTTATACCATTTTGACACGTTCGGATTCATAATTAACGAAATTATCGAAAATTTTTCATTACGCATAGTCGGTTCGGTGAAACGGTGACTGACAACATATATTAAAAATGATTAAAACGTAAAGAATAACGCATTACTAGACCATTTATACCATTTTGGCACGTTCGGATTCATAATTAACGAAATTATCCAAAATTTTTCGTTCCGCATAGTCGGTTCGGTGAAACGATGACTGACAACCTATATAAAAAACGATTAAAACCAATAGAATAACGTATTACTAGAACATTTATACAATTTTGGCACGTTCGGATTCATAAATAACAAAATTATTGAAAATTTTTCGTTCCGCATAGTCGGTTCGGTGGACCGTCTGATGCGAGACAATGTCCCACCGGCATAGTCGGTTCGGTGAATCGACGACTGACAACCTATATAAAAAACGATTAAAACCTATAGAATAACGTATCACTAGAACATTTATACCATTTTGGCACGTTCGGATTCATAATTGACGAAATTATCGAAAATTTTTCATTGCGCAGAGTCGGTTCGGTGAAAAGGTGACTGACAACCTATATTAGAAATGATTAAAACGTATAGAATAACGCATTACTAGAACATTTATACTATTTTGGCACGTTCGGATTCATAATTAACGAAATTATCTAAAATTTTTCGTTCCGCATAGTCGGTTCGGTGAAACGATGACTGACAACCTATATTAAAAACGATTAAAACCTATAGAATAACGTATTATTAGAACGTTTATTCAATTTTGGCACGTTCGGATTCATAAATAACAAAATTATTGAAAATTTTTCGTTCCGCATAGTCGGTTCGGTAGGCCGTCCGACCGGGACCAAGTCCGTTCGGCATAGTCGGTTCGGTGAAACGATGACTGACAACCTATACTAAGAACGATTAAAACCAATAGAATAACGCATTACTAGAACATTTATACCATTTTGACACGTTCGGATTCATAATTAACGAAATTATCGAAAATTTTTCATTACGCATAGTCGGTTCGGTGAAACGGTGACTGACAACATATATTAAAAATGATTAAAACGTAAAGAATAACGCATTACTAGACCATTTATACCATTTTGGCACGTTCGGATTCATAATTAACGAAATTATCCAAAATTTTTCGTTCCGCATAGTCGGTTCGGTGAAACGATGACTGACAACCTATATAAAAAACGATTAAAACCAATAGAATAACGTATTACTAGAACATTTATACAATTTTGGCACGTTCGGATTCATAAATAACAAAATTATTGAAAATTTTTCGTTCCGCATAGTCGGTTCGGTGGACCGTCTGATGCGAGACAATGTCCCACCGGCATAGTCGGTTCGGTGAATCGACGACTGACAACCTATATAAAAAACGATTAAAACCTATAGAATAACGTATCACTAGAACATTTATACCATTTTGGCACGTTCGGATTCATAATTGACGAAATTATCGAAAATTTTTCATTGCGCAGAGTCGGTTCGGTGAAAAGGTGACTGACAACCTATATTAGAAATGATTAAAACGTATAGAATAACGCATTACTAGAACATTTATACTATTTTGGCACGTTCGGATTCATAATTAACGAAATTATCTAAAATTTTTCGTTCCGCATAGTCGGTTCGGTGAAACGATGACTGACAACCTATATTAAAAACGATTAAAACCTATAGAATAACGTATTATTAGAACGTTTATACAATTTTGGCACGTTCGGATTCATAAATAACAAAATTATTGAAAATTTTTCGTTCCGCATAGTCGGTTCGGTAGGCCGTCCGACCGGGACCAAGTCCGTTCGGCATAGTCGGTTCGGTGAAACGATGACTGACAACCTATACTAAGAACGATTAAAACCAATAGAATAACGCATTACTAGAACATTTATACCATTTTGACACGTTCGGATTCATAATTAACGAAATTATCGAAAATTTTTCATTACGCATAGTCGGTTCGGTGAAACGGTGACTGACAACATATATTAAAAATGATTAAAACGTAAAGAATAACGCATTACTAGACCATTTATACCATTTTGGCACGTTCGGATTCATAATTAACGAAATTATCCAAAATTTTTCGTTCCGCATAGTCGGTTCGGTGAAACGATGACTGACAACCTATATAAAAAACGATTAAAACCAATAGAATAACGTATTACTAGAACATTTATACAATTTTGGCACGTTCGGATTCATAAATAACAAAATTATTGAAAATTTTTCGTTCCGCATAGTCGGTTCGGTGGACCGTCTGATGCGAGACAATGTCCCACCGGCATAGTCGGTTCGGTGAATCGACGACTGACAACCTATATAAAAAACGATTAAAACCTATAGAATAACGTATCACTAGAACATTTATACCATTTTGGCACGTTCGGATTCATAATTGACGAAATTATCGAAAATTTTTCATTGCGCAGAGTCGGTTCGGTGAAAAGGTGACTGACAACCTATATTAGAAATGATTAAAACGTATAGAATAACGCATTACTAGAACATTTATACTATTTTGGCACGTTCGGATTCATAATTAACGAAATTATCTAAAATTTTTCGTTCCGCATAGTCGGTTCGGTGAAACGATGACTGACAACCTATATTAAAAACGATTAAAACCTATAGAATAACGTATTATTAGAACGTTTATACAATTTTGGCACGTTCGGATTCATAAATAACAAAATTATTGAAAATTTTTCGTTCCGCATAGTCGGTTCGGTAGGCCGTCCGACCGGGACCAAGTCCGTTCGGCATAGTCGGTTCGGTGAAACGATGACTGACAACCTATACTAAGAACGATTAAAACCAATAGAATAACGCATTACTAGAACATTTATACCATTTTGACACGTTCGGATTCATAATTAACGAAATTATCGAAAATTTTTCATTACGCATAGTCGGTTCGGTGAAACGGTGACTGACAACATATATTAAAAATGATTAAAACGTAAAGAATAACGCATTACTAGACCATTTATACCATTTTGGCACGTTCGGATTCATAATTAACGAAATTATCCAAAATTTTTCGTTCCGCATAGTCGGTTCGGTGAAACGATGACTGACAACCTATATAAAAAACGATTAAAACCAATAGAATAACGTATTACTAGAACATTTATACAATTTTGGCACGTTCGGATTCATAAATAACAAAATTATTGAAAATTTTTCGTTCCGCATAGTCGGTTCGGTGGACCGTCTGATGCGAGACAATGTCCCACCGGCATAGTCGGTTCGGTGAATCGACGACTGACAACCTATATAAAAAACGATTAAAACCTATAGAATAACGTATCACTAGAACATTTATACCATTTTGGCACGTTCGGATTCATAATTGACGAAATTATCGAAAATTTTTCATTGCGCAGAGTCGGTTCGGTGAAAAGGTGACTGACAACCTATATTAGAAATGATTAAAACGTATAGAATAACGCATTACTAGAACATTTATACTATTTTGGCACGTTCGGATTCATAATTAACGAAATTATCTAAAATTTTTCGTTCCGCATAGTCGGTTCGGTGAAACGATGACTGACAACCTATATTAAAAACGATTAAAACCTATAGAATAACGTATTATTAGAACGTTTATACAATTTTGGCACGTTCGGATTCATAAATAACAAAATTATTGAAAATTTTTCGTTCCGCATAGTCGGTTCGGTAGGCCGTCCGACCGGGACCAAGTCCGTTCGGCATAGTCGGTTCGGTGAAACGATGACTGACAACCTATACTAAGAACGATTAAAACCAATAGAATAACGCATTACTAGAACATTTATACCATTTTGACACGTTCGGATTCATAATTAACGAAATTATCGAAAATTTTTCATTACGCATAGTCGGTTCGGTGAAACGGTGACTGACAACATATATTAAAAATGATTAAAACGTAAAGAATAACGCATTACTAGACCATTTATACCATTTTGGCACGTTCGGATTCATAATTAACGAAATTATCCAAAATTTTTCGTTCCGCATAGTCGGTTCGGTGAAACGATGACTGACAACCTATATAAAAAACGATTAAAACCAATAGAATAACGTATTACTAGAACATTTATACAATTTTGGCACGTTCGGATTCATAAATAACAAAATTATTGAAAATTTTTCGTTCCGCATAGTCGGTTCGGTGGACCGTCTGATGCGAGACAATGTCCCACCGGCATAGTCGGTTCGGTGAATCGACGACTGACAACCTATATAAAAAACGATTAAAACCTATAGAATAACGTATCACTAGAACATTTATACCATTTTGGCACGTTCGGATTCATAATTGACGAAATTATCGAAAATTTTTCATTGCGCAGAGTCGGTTCGGTGAAAAGGTGACTGACAACCTATATTAGAAATGATTAAAACGTATAGAATAACGCATTACTAGAACATTTATACTATTTTGGCACGTTCGGATTCATAATTAACGAAATTATCGAAAATTTTTCGTTCCGCATAGTCGGTTCGGTGAAACGATGACTGACAACCTATATTAAAAACGATTAAAACCTATAGAATAACGTATTATTAGAACGTTTATACAATTTTGGCACGTTCGGATTCATAAATAACAAAATTATTGAAAATTTTTCGTTCCGCATAGTCGGTTCGGTAGGCCGTCCGACCGGGACCAAGTCCGTTCGGCATAGTCGGTTCGGTGAAACGATGACTGACAACCTATACTAAGAACGATTAAAACCAATAGAATAACGCATTACTAGAACATTTATACCATTTTGACACGTTCGGATTCATAATTAACGAAATTATCGAAAATTTTTCATTACGCATAGTCGGTTCGGTGAAACGGTGACTGACAACATATATTAAAAATGATTAAAACGTAAAGAATAACGCATTACTAGACCATTTATACCATTTTGGCACGTTCGGATTCATAATTAACGAAATTATCCAAAATTTTTCGTTCCGCATAGTCGGTTCGGTGAAACGATGACTGACAACCTATATAAAAAACGATTAAAACCAATAGAATAACGTATTACTAGAACATTTATACAATTTTGGCACGTTCGGATTCATAAATAACAAAATTATTGAAAATTTTTCGTTCCGCATAGTCGGTTCGGTGGACCGTCTGATGCGAGACAATGTCCCACCGGCATAGTCGGTTCGGTGAATCGACGACTGACAACCTATATAAAAAACGATTAAAACCTATAGAATAACGTATCACTAGAACATTTATACCATTTTGGCACGTTCGGATTCATAATTGACGAAATTATCGAAAATTTTTCATTGCGCAGAGTCGGTTCGGTGAAAAGGTGACTGACAACCTATATTAGAAATGATTAAAACGTATAGAATAACGCATTACTAGAACATTTATACTATTTTGGCACGTTCGGATTCATAATTAACGAAATTATCTAAAATTTTTCGTTCCGCATAGTCGGTTCGGTGAAACGATGACTGACAACCTATATTAAAAACGATTAAAACCTATAGAATAACGTATTATTAGAACGTTTATACAATTTTGGCACGTTCGGATTCATAAATAACAAAATTATTGAAAATTTTTCGTTCCGCATAGTCGGTTCGGTAGGCCGTCCGACCGGGACCAAGTCCGTTCGGCATAGTCGGTTCGGTGAAACGATGACTGACAACCTATACTAAGAACGATTAAAACCAATAGAATAACGCATTACTAGAACATTTATACCATTTTGACACGTTCGGATTCATAATTAACGAAATTATCGAAAATTTTTCATTACGCATAGTCGGTTCGGTGAAACGGTGACTGACAACATATATTAAAAATGATTAAAACGTAAAGAATAACGCATTACTAGACCATTTATACCATTTTGGCACGTTCGGATTCATAATTAACGAAATTATCCAAAATTTTTCGTTCCGCATAGTCGGTTCGGTGAAACGATGACTGACAACCTATATAAAAAACGATTAAAACCAATAGAATAACGTATTACTAGAACATTTATACAATTTTGGCACGTTCGGATTCATAAATAACAAAATTATTGAAAATTTTTCGTTCCGCATAGTCGGTTCGGTGGACCGTCTGATGCGAGACAATGTCCCACCGGCATAGTCGGTTCGGTGAATCGACGACTGACAACCTATATAAAAAACGATTAAAACCTATAGAATAACGTATCACTAGAACATTTATACCATTTTGGCACGTTCGGATTCATAATTGACGAAATTATCGAAAATTTTTCATTGCGCATAGTCGGTTCGGTGAAAAGGTGACTGACAACCTATATTAAAAATGATTAAAACGTATAGAATAACGCACTACTAGACCATTTATACCATTTTGCCACGTTCGGATTCATAATTAACGAAGTTATCTAAAATTTTTCGCTCCGCATACTCGGTTCGGTGAAACGATGATTGACAACCTATATATAAAACGATTAAAACCAATAGAATAACGTATTACTAGAACATTTATACAATTTTGGCACGTTCGGATTCATAAATAACAAAATTATTGAAAATTTTTCGTTCCGCATAGTCGGTTCGGTGGACCGTCCGATGCGAGACAATGTCCCACCGGCATAGTCGGTTCGGTGAATCGACGACCGACAACCTATATAAAAAACGATTAAAACCTATAGAATAACGTATCACTAGACCATTTATACCATTTTAGCACGTTCCTATTCATGATTAACGAAATTATCGAAAATTTTTCATTGCGCATAGTCGGTTCGGTGAAACGGTGACTGACAACCTATATTAAAAATGATTATAACGTATAGAATAACGTATCACTAGAACATTTATACAATTTTGGCACGTTCGGATTCATAAATAACAAAATTATTGAAAATTTTTCGTTCCGCATAGTCGGTTCGGTGAAACGATGACTGACAACCTATATTAAAAACGATTAAAACCTATAGAATAACGTATTACTGGAACATTTATACAATTTTTGCACGTTCGGATTCATAAATAACAAAATTATTGAGAATTATTCGTTCCGCATAGTCGGTTCGGTGGGCCGTCCGAGCACGACCAAGTCCGTCCGGCATAGTCGGTTCGGTGAAACGATGACTGACAACCTATACTAAGAACGATTAAAACCAATAGAATAACGTATTACTAGAACGTTTATACAACTTTGGCACGTTCGGATTCATAAATAACAAAATTATTGAGAATTATTCGTTCCGCATAGTCGGTTCGGTGAAACGATGATTGACAACCTGTATAAAAATTGTTCATAACCGATAAAGTAACGTATTTCTAGCACCGATATACCGTTTCGGCACTTTCGGATACATAATTAACGAAATTATCGAAAATTTTTCATTCCGCATAGTCGGTTCGGTGAAACGATGACTGACAACATATATAAAAAACGATCAAAACCTATAGAATAACGTATTGCTAGAACATTTATACCACTTTGGCACGTTCGGATTCATTATTAACGTAATTATCGAAATTTTTTCATTCCGCATAGTCGGTTCGGTGAAACGATGATTGACAACCTATATAAAAATTGCTCAAAACCAATAAAGTAACGTATATCTAGCACCGCTATACCGTTTCGGCACGTTCGGATTCATAAATGTCGAAATTAACGGAGAAACATCGTTCCGCATAGTCGGTTCGGTGAACCGATGACTGACAACGCATATAAAAAACACTTAGAATCGATGCCGTAGCCGATTTCTATTGCCGCTAGAACGTTTTGGTACGTCCGAATTCAATATCGTAGAAATTATCCACGAAACTCTGTTCCGCATAGTCGGTTCGGTGGACCGTCCGAGTGCGACCAAGTCCCTCCGGCATAGTCGGTTCGGTGGATCGGCTACTGACAACCTATTGAATTATTGCTTAGAATAGATAAAGTAACGTATTTCTAGTGTCCCTATACCGTTTTGGCACGTTCGGATGCACTATTGTAGATATTATCGATAAAACTCCGTTCCGCTTAGTCGGTTCGGTGAACCGATGACCGACAACGCATAGAAAAATCACTCAGTATCGATACTGTAACGGATTTCTATTACCGCCATAACGTTTTTGTACGTTCGAATTCAAAATGGTAGAAATTATCGACGAAACTCCGTTCCGCTTAGTCGGTTCGGTACGGAGCGCAACCGCGACTATGTCCCCCCGGCATAGTCGGTTCGGTGGATCGGCTACTGACAACCTATTGAATTAATGCTCAGAATCGATGCAGTAACGTATTTCTAGCATTCCTATACCGTTTTGGCACGTTCGGATCCACTATTGTACATATTATCGACAAAACTCCGTTCCGCTTAGTCGGTTCGGTGAACCGATGACCGACAACGCATAGAAAAATCACTCAGTATCGATACTGTAACGGATTTCTATTACCGCCATAACGTTTTTGTACGTTTGAATTCAAAATGGTAGAAATTATCGACGAAACTCCGTTCCGCTTAGTCGGTTCGGTACGGAGCGCAACCGCGACTATGTCCCCCGGGCATAGTCGGTTCGGTGGATCGGCTACTGACAACCTATTGAATTAATGCTCAGAATCGATGCAGTAACGTATTTCTAGCATTCCTATACCGTTTTGGCACGTTCGGATCCACTATTGTAGATATTATCGATAAAATTCCGTTCCGCTTAGTCGGTTCGGTGAACCGATGACTGACAACGCATAGAAGAAACACTTAGAATCGATACTGTAACGGATTTCTATTTCCCCCCATAACGTTTTTGTACGTTCGAATTCAAAATGGTAGAAATTATCGACGAAACTCCGTTCCGCTTAGTCGGTTCGGTACGGAGCGCAACCGCGACTATGTCCCCCGGGCATAGTCGGTTCGGTGGATCGGCTACTGACAACCTATTGAATTAATGCTTAGAATAGATAAAGTAACGTATTTCTAGCATTCCTGTACCAGTTTGGCACGTTCGGGTGCGCAATTGTTCGAGTTATCGACGAAACTCCGTTCCGCATAGTCGGTTCGGTGCGTCGTTTACATTTTCTAAGTCCTGGCCGCGTATTGCTTTCTCATTTCCAAAGTCCTGGCCGCGTATTGCTTTCTCATTTCCATAGTCCTGGCCGCGTATTGCTTTCTCATTTCCAAAGTCCTGGCCGCGTATTGCTTTCTCATTTCCAAAGTCCTGGCCGCGTATTGCTTTCTCATTTTCAATGTCCTGGCCGCGTATTGCTTTCCGTCTTTCTAACATCCGACCGTGTAGTACTTAGCATTTTCGAAGTCTCAGCCGCGTTATGAGATTTATTTTTTTAAGTCCGCCGGCGCTCATGGCTTTATTTTCTTCTCTACGCGCGCGCGCGTGCCTTTCTATTTTTTTTCTAAGTCCAACGGCGTATTGCTTTCAAAAAATTTTCTTCGCGCTTCGCGCGAACGAGGAACAAAAAAAAAATTTTTTTTTCCTCTCCTCTCACTTACTTTCCTTGCCTTTCCCCCCCTTCTTCGCCCTTTTCTTCACACTTTCGCTCTCTATATAATATATATATTATTATGTCTAATAATATAATTAACTATTATTTATTATATTAATATTATAATATAATATAATTTATAAGTGTGATGTTAAAACCTCATTCACACTCTCAAACTTATAATTAATTTGATCTCTCCAACACTTATTAGGGGCCTTTCTCCTCAAATCGTAATGTTCCACTGTAACATCGTGGACATAGATACTGAGGATAGACCACGGAGAGATCATATATTTCTGACACTTCTTGTATTAGAAACTTTGCGTTTCGTTGCTTTCGCAGATGTTCGTCCACATCTTGTTGTGCGAGTCGCATATCTCAACCTTCGTTCTTTAATTCTCACAAAGTTGTACGAAGTCGCGAAATAAACATGTATCTCGCATTCGTACGAGAGGTGTCTGGCCTTCCTCAGAACACCTCTCTCTTTATTAGTACGATCTAAGTATATATCTCGTGTGTCTCGTGCCGAAGTCCAGAAAAATTTCTATAAACTTTGCCTTTTTTCCATACGGCAGACACATTTTTGCTTAGGACACCTCTATTTTGCTTTGCAAAATTTTATATAACTTTATTTTGGGGACGTAATCTTAGCATGTATTATTCGATGCATTTTAACATCAGTTACTTCTCGTCATTCGCCACAGTTCTGCTTTTTACCACACTTTGGGTCCTTTTCAACCCGCGGTAACATTTGGCGGAGAGCGACGCTGCCCCATCGTCCGGCATGTTCGGACCGTCGTCTCCCATATAGATACCGAACGGCCGTCCAAATGGTCGGCGACGCCGGCTCTTACGCACTGAACCTTATAGTGAAAAAGTGCGATTTTTGCTCAACTTTTCAAAAGTCGATTTTTACTTTAAAAATTTTACGAACTTCCCAACTTACGTTGTCGTTCGTCATATTTCCATGCACCACCAATTGCCATTTCATATCATTTCTCATGGTACGAAAGTATCGAAGTAAAAATACTTAGTCTTTCGTACGAGAGAAATTTTGCCTTAGGACACCTTCAGTTCGTGTAAAATTTCATTAATTTTACTTTGAACATAATTCTAGTTTATGTCAGATCGATGCATTTTAGCAACGATTATTCGTAACTTGCCAAAGTTCCGCTTATACGTATATTGGGTCTGTTTGACCCGCGGTAACTTATGGCGGAGAACGACGCTGCCCCATCGTCCGGTATGTTCGGACCGTCGTCTCCCATATAGATACCGAACGGCCGTCCAAATGGTCGGCGACGCCGGCTCTTACGCACTGAACCTTATAGTGAAAAAGTGCGATTTTTGCTCAACTTTTCAAAAGTCGATTTTTACTTTAAAAATTTTACGAACTTCCCAACTTACGTTGTCGTTCGTCATATTTCCATGCACCACCAATTGCCATTTCATATCATTTCTCATGGTACGAAAGTATCGAAGTAAAAATACTTAGTCTTTCGTACGAGAGAAATTTTGCCTTAGGACACCTTCAGTTCGTGTAAAATTTCATTAATTTTACTTTGAACATAATTCTAGTTTATGTCAGATCGATGCATTTTAGCAACGATTATTCGTACTTGCCAAAGTTCCGCTTATACGTATATTGGGTCTGTTTGACCCGCGGTAACTTATGGCGGAGAACGACGCTGCCCCATCGTCCGGTATGTTCGGACCGTCGTCTCCCATATAGATACCGAACGGCCGTCCAAATGGTCGGCGACGCCGGCTCTTACGCACTGAACCTTATAGTGAAAAAGTGCGATTTTTGCTCAACTTTTCAAAAGTCGATTTTTACTTTAAAAATTTTACGAACTTCCCAACTTACGTTGTCGTTCGTCATATTTCCATGCACCACCAATTGCCATTTCATATCATTTCTCATGGTACGAAAGTATCGAAGTAAAAATACTTAGTCTTTCGTACGAGAGAAATTTTGCCTTAGGACACCTTCAGTTCGTGTAAAATTTCATTAATTTTACTTTGAACATAATTCTAGTTTATGTCAGATCGATGCATTTTAGCAACGATTATTCGTACTTGCCAAAGTTCCGCTTATACGTATATTGGGTCTGTTTGACCCGCGGTAACTTATGGCGGAGAACGACGCTGCCCCATCGTCCGGTATGTTCGGACCGTCGTCTCCCATATAGATACCGAACGGCCGTCCAAATGGTCGGCGACGCCGGCTCTTACGCACTGAACCTTATAGTGAAAAAGTGCGATTTTTGCTCAACTTTTCAAAAGTCGATTTTTACTTTAAAAATTTTACGAACTTCCCAACTTACGTTGTCGTTCGTCATATTTCCATGCACCACCAATTGCCATTTCATATCATTTCTCATGGTACGAAAGTATCGAAGTAAAAATACTTAGTCTTTCGTACGAGAGAAATTTTGCCTTAGGACACCTTCAGTTCGTGTAAAATTTCATTAATTTTACTTTGAACATAATTCTAGTTTATGTCAGATCGATGCATTTTAGCAACGATTATTCGTACTTGCCAAAGTTCCGCTTATACGTATATTGGGTCTTTTTGACCCGCGGTAACTTTTGGCGGAGAACGACGCTGCCCCATCGTCCGGTATGTTCGGACCGTCGTCTCCCATACAGGTACCGAACGGCCGGCCGGATGGTCGGCGACGCCGGCCGTTACGCACGGGCGCTTACGATGCTAACGCGCGATCCGAACGTGCCAATTCGAGAGTGCGGTAAAACTTAGCGTGAAAAAATCGATTTTCCAAAAAGTTGTAAAACACGTTTAAAATGATGATAAATGAATTCGTGTATAAAAAATTTTTTTTTTCGGTAGAAATTGAGAATAAACCGCTCCGCATAGTCGGTTCGGTGAAACGATGACTGATAACCCATTAAAATAATGATCAGAGCTGTTAGAGCATTGTATTCTTAGTACTCCTATATGGTTTTGGTACGTTCGGATTCATAAATGAGGAAGTTATTAATAATAAATCGTTCCGCATAGTCGGTTCGGTGAAACAATGACTGATAACCCATTAAAATAATGATCAGACCTGTTAGAGCATTGTATTCTTAGTACTCCTATATGGTTTTGGCACGTTCGGATTCATAAATGAGGAAGTTATTAATAATAAATCGTTCCGCATAGTCGGTTCGGTGAAACAATGACTGATAACCCATTAAAATAATGATCAGACCTGTTAGAGCATTGTATTCTTAGTACTCCTATATGGTTTTGGCACGTTCGGATTCATAAATGAGGATGTTATTAATAATAAATCGCTCCGCATAGTCGGTTCGGTGAAACGATGACTGATAACCCATTAAAATAATGATCAGACCTGTTAGAGCATTGTATTCTTAGTACTCCTATATGGTTTTGGTACGTTCGGATTCATAAATGAGGAAGTTATTAATAATAAATCGTTCCGCATAGTCGGTTCGGTGAAACAATGACTGATAACCCATTAAAATAATGATCAGACCTGTTAGAGCATTGTATTCTTAGTACTCCTATATGGTTTTGGTACGTTCGGATTCATAAATGAGGAAGTTATTAATAATAAATCGTTCCGCATAGTCGGTTCGGTGAAACAATGACTGATAACCCATTAAAATAATGATCAGACCTGTTAGAGCATTGTATTCTTAGTACTCCTATATGGTTTTGGCACGTTCGGATTCATAAATGAGGATGTTATTAATAATAAATCGGTCCGCATAGTCGGTTCGGTGAAACGATGACTGATAACCCATTAAAATAATGATCAGACCTGTTAGAGCATTGTATTCTTAGTACTCCTATATGGTTTTGGCACGTTCGGATTCATAAATGAGGATGTTATTAATAATAAATCGCTCCGCATAGTCGGTTCGGTGAAACAATGACTGATAACCCATTAAAATAATGATCAGACCTGTTAGAGCATTGTATTCTTAGTACTCCTATATGGTTTTGGCACGTTCGGATTCATAAATGAGGATGTTATTAATAATAAATCGTTCCGCATAGTCGGTTCAGCGGTGAGTTCGTGCACGACTAAGTCCCACCGGCATAGTCGGTTCGGTCAAACTATGACTGACAACCCATTCCAAAAACGATTGGACTC
>NW_027473429.1:365000-372500 GCF_050947335.1 Megachile rotundata
CCTTATTATCTAATATTGCGTGCGCCAGTTGTGTCGGGTTCTTATCAAATAAGCGCTGGTGGCTAGCAAATGCGGCAGACCTGACAGCGGCATGATTAGTTTTAGATTTGTGCTTTGACTTGGGTTTCCTTCTGCTATTCTTCTTCTTATTGGGGCGTTTTCGATTTTCAGGTCCGGAGTTTCCAGAAGTGGGCAATGGCCCGGCAAGGCTACTAATTATGGAAGATATTAAGGGGTCAAATTCATCAAAACTGTTGCATTCGGAGAGCTGAAGAAGGAGGTGCTGCACGCGTTCGGAACAGGATGGAATTAGTTCTTGCAGGTAGGTATAAATATCCTGGTGCTTGATAAGCGCACAGACACTACCGGAGGCATCGGGCGCGGTGATGTTGACGTTGGAATCTAATTCGGCAGGTGAAGAAGGCGGCGTAGGAGCCGGAGTTGAAACTGTGTTTTCGGGTGTGCCAGAGTATGGGGGATCAGAACATGTGATTGCAGGAGAAGAAGAGCTGGTGGACGAAACTATTTCAGAAAGAATGGTTTGATAGGATTGATTTTGACGCCGTTTCTTGATGCCATCCGCTGTGCGGCCGGGATGCAGAGCAGCCAGGCGCACGTTAATCTCCTTCTGTGGTAAGCCTGCGGGGAGCTGGGACTCTAATCGAGCTAGTTGTTTTTCCTCAGCAGGGGTCCATCTAGCCCTCGAAGATGCGGCTCTTTCCTCGGTTAATTGTACATCACGCGCGTTGTAATCCTCCGTGTGAGAATGTTTCATATGTTGGCGGAGACCAGCGTACTTAGGGTATGTGTTTCCACATACCTGGCAGGTGTACGTGCCATCACTGTTTGGAGGAGGTTGGTTACAACGGCGAATATGCTGCTTACGGAGCGCTAGGGTCCTCGCGGATAAATCAATTTTGCAGGAGGGACACTTCGAGCAATCTGAATCCGAATGTAAATCGACGGAAAATCCTTGGGACATCGCCGAGTCGTCAACAGGAAGGCAATCGGGCATCCGAGGCTTCGTTTGGGTTTTAGGAGCAATTGGGGTTTGGAGCAAAGCTCCGAGGCATCGCAGGGCTGCTAACCCGGGGACACCTCCGACGTAATGTCGTTGGGCTTGCGCCCGTTCGCCGCACGCCGTTTAGCCGTGACTGGGACTGCGATGGTGACGTGAGTCACCCAAACAGCCAACCAGTCACGTTACCGGCAGGTACCACTAGGAGGTAGGTCGTGCGACTTGGATGGGAGAGGCTGAAGGACCTAACGAGAGGTCTGAGTTACGCATTGCCATCCCTGCAACCATGACTCACGCAAGCGACGGAGTTTTTCCCCCGGCGAACCGAAGGAGAAACTCGGAGCGATTTACGCTTAAGAGAGTCATAGTTACTCCCGCCGTTTACCCGCGCTTAATTGAATTTCTTCACGTTGACATTCAGAGCACTGGGCAGAAATCACATTGCGTCATCACCCTTGAGGGCCATCGCAATGCTTTGTTTTAATTAGACAGTCGGATTCCCCTAGTCCGTGCCAGTTCTGAGCTAAGCGTTGAATGGCGGCCGAAGAGGCGAAAAGGACGGCCGAAGCCGTCACAAGAAGCCTCGCAGCAAGGAAGATCCGTTGGCGGCCAAGGCACGGGACCGAGCTCGGATTCCGGGACGCGACGCGAAGTCGCCAACCGTTCACCTCGCCCAGGCCCGGCACGTCAGCCTGGCCAACTTCCCGACCAAGCCCGACACGCCCCGCTCCTCAGAGCCAATCCTTATTCCGAAGTTACGGATCCAATTTGCCGACTTCCCTTACCTACATTAATCTATCGACTAGAGGCTCTTCACCTTGGAGACCTGCTGCGGATATGGGTACGAACCGGCGCGATACCTCCACGTGGCCCTCTCCTGGATTTTCAAGGTCCGAGGGGAAGATCCAGACACCGCCGCAACTGCGGTGCTCTTCGCGTTCCAAACCCTATCTCCCTGCTAGAGGTTTCCAGGGAACTCGAACGCTTATACAGAAAAGAAAACTCTTCCCAGATCTCCCGACGGCGTCTCCAGGTCATTTTGGGTTACCCCGACGAACACTCTTACGAGGGCCCGATTGGTATGCGGTTCCGCTGCCGGGTTCCGGAATAGGAACCGGATTCCCTTTCGCCCGATGGGTGTGTTTCTTCCCAAATCACGCAAAATTATATAAACAACGACGCATCTGCGACGCAACGACGACACGACTTGCGTTCGATAGTTTGTAAGATTTAACCAAGCAAAAAATAGAAAAAAAATCGCTTTCAGGCGTTCGACAACGTCGCATCACGTCGAACGTGAAGTATCCATCGATCCGAACCGCGATCATTTTTTTTCAGCGTTCAACGTTTTTGTCAATTTATCAATAAAAATGATCATGTTCGAGCGGTGGATTAGGACACAAACACGAAACGACGGCGACGTAAATTGTTATTTAACTGCAATTTTTTTCTCTTTTTAACATTTTTTGCCTTTTGCGCGCGTACGTGCGTGCGAGCGTACGTATGTTTGTCATTTGCGTTCGAAAAGCGTGAATTTTAGGACACCTCATCAACATTAGATTTCTCTTAGGGCTTAGGATCGACTGACTCGTGTGCAACGGCTGTTCACACGAAACCCTTCTCCACGTCAGTCCTCCAGGTCCTCGCTGGAGTATTTGCTACTACCACCAAGATCTGCACCGACGGCGGCTCCAGGCAGGCTCACGCCCAGACCCTTCTGCGCACACCGCCGCGACCCTCCTACTCGTCAAGGCTTCATGGAGAACGGGAACTAAATCCCGTTCCTGCGCACTTGCCGTTGACGGCGGAGTATAGGCGCGACGCTTCAGCGCCATCCATTTTCAGGGCTAGTTGCTTCGGCAGGTGAGTTGTTACACACTCCTTAGCGGATTCCGACTTCCATGGCCACCGTCCTGCTGTCTTAAGCAACCAACGCCTTTCATGGTATCCCATAAGCGTCGACTTAGGCGCCTTAACTCTGCGTTTGGTTCATCCCACAGCGCCAGTTCTGCTTACCAAAATTGGCCCACTTGGCACTCTGATCCAAGAAAAATTTTATCAATTTATATCTCGTGGCTTCATGAAAATTCAAGCAAGCCAGAGATCTCACCCATTTAAAGTTTGAGAATAGGTTGAGGTCGTTTCGGCCCCAAGGCCTCTAATCATTCGCTTTACCAGATGAGACTCGTTATGCGTTCGAGTCGAGTGCCAGCTATCCTGAGGGAAACTTCGGAGGGAACCAGCTACTAGATGGTTCGATTAGTCTTTCGCCCCTATACCCAGTTCCGACGATCGATTTGCACGTCAGAATCGCTACGGACCTCCATCAGGGTTTCCCCTGACTTCGTCCTGACCAGGCATAGTTCACCATCTTTCGGGTCCCAACGTGTACGCTCTAGGTGCGCCTCTTCTCGCAATGAGAACGAGACGCCCCGGGAGTGCGAGGCCTAATCGTAACGAGGCCCATCCTCCCTTAGTCGACTTCACGGACGACTTTCACTTTCATTTCGCCTTTAGGTTTATCAAATCCCAATGACTCGCGTACATGTTAGACTCCTTGGTCCGTGTTTCAAGACGGGTCCCGAGAGTACCCAAAGCAATAGCGTCGCCGACCGGTAATTCAAAGTTTGGCCAGTCCAAGGACTCCGCCTGCCAACAGCCCGCCAGGCCCGGTTACGGCGCTAAGTCCGTACATCCGGTATCTAGACTGGAACGAGCTTGCGGCGGTCCTGGACGCAGTGCGTTCGAGAATTTTGCGGCCCGATACCGTCTGAGTACCGTCGCGCAGTCGGCCGGGCATCCAAGGGGCTGTCATCGTACGCTAAAAGCGACGGACAGTCTTCGCCTCGGGCCTTAGACCGACACGCAACGGGTCGCGACGTTCTACTAGGGGAGAAGTGCACGACTACATAGCCGGAACATTCGCCGCGGGTGGTGTGCCCACGCCGATGGGAAACCCGCCGTAACGGGACCATCCGGGGCACTATCGCACCAACACGGGAGCCAGCTTCGTTGACGATGAATCTCCCCATTCGATCTTTTGGGTTTCTCGGGTTTACCCCTGAACGGTTTCACGTACTCTTGAACTCTCTCTTCAAAGTTCTTTTCAACTTTCCCTCACGGTACTTGTTCGCTATCGGTCTCGTGGTCATATTTAGCCTTAGATGGAGTTTACCACCCACTTAGGGCTGCACTCTCAAGCAACCCGACTCTAAGGAGAGATCCACCCGAGACGCGTACCGGTCGCTACGGGCCTGGCACCCTCTATGGGTAAGTGGCCCCATTCAAGATGGACTTGGACGCGATTCGATGTCTCGGGATAAACGGATCCTCCTGAACACTACATTTCCCAGCGGCGTTAACCGCGGGATTCAGTGCTGGGCTCATTCCTGTTCGCTCGCCGCTACTAAGGAAATCCTTGTTAGTTTCTTTTCCTCCGCTTATTAATATGCTTAAATTCAGCGGGTAATCTCGCCTGCTCTGAGGTCGTCGAAATTTTATTATTTCTTTTCAAAGTTATACCACAAACTGTACGCTCTTTTCGGGGTTTCGACACGTAATACGAAAGGTATATTAATACCAACGACGCACAGGGATTATGTCGTTCGATTTTTTCCTTGTATCGTTCGATAACCAACTATTTTTCTCTTTTCGGATCAACACAATATCGTCGACTACTCGAAGGTACGTACGAGCCAAAATGAAAGCTCGGTGTCTCCTCTCTCTTTTGTTCGACAAAAGAAAAAAGGCACTTAAAACGCCGCATATTCGGGCAGGCGGGACAACGACAAAAAAAAAAACGACGACGACGACGTCCGGTTGTTCTCGACTCGCGTCGGAGTATATATGTATATATTATAATCGGATATATCTTTTTATCTATCCAGGGCGCGTTAAAACAAACGACGAGGAGAGACTACGACAACGAGGAGATAAAGGTCGGACCTTTTCTTCTTACCCTCGGCGCGCTCTCGCACACGATCGTTTCATGTTTCTTTTGTCCCCTAAAGGATACATATACCGTTACAACATATTTACGTTCGAATATACACTCGACGGTCGATAAACCGTAAAGACGCATCGTCCGATACGTTTTTTCTTTTGCTGTCGCGTTCCGACGCAAAATCCCAAGAAAAGGGCGAGAATGCCAGAGACAGCCATGTAAACCATCGGTGACTTATCATGGTCCAGAGAATAAAGGGTTAAAGGAAAAAAAAATCCCATTTTTAACGTGCGTGGTACACCTTCGTCGTGTATATATCGTTCGATGAAACCACGAGCGCACAAAAGGAGGAACAAAAGCGTTTCGAGATCGATCTTCGGTGTAAATGTCATTGTTCATTTGCGTTCGACCGTTGTTCGATAAAAGAAATTTAACACACGAACAACAATGAAGGGAGACTCTCGCAAGACGATCACCAAATAAGCGTTTATCGTTCGATCGGTCCGGGTTTTTCAACGTCCGTCCGGCACAATTATGCACTTCGAGGACTGGACGACCGGAACCCGTATTGGGATCGCGCGGTCTTCCGCTTCTAATCAACGACAACGAAGCGATCTGCGCTTGTAAATGTTAAAAAAACGTGGCGAAGCTACGATCTCGTAATAATTTAACCGTGAAAGAGCTTCCGTCGCACGTTTATTTTTAACTTTTCTCCTCGTTGTATAAACTTTCGCACCGTCGAAAAAAAAATTCGACAATCATTTCAGACAACGTCGGGAGCGCGGAGAAACGCCGTAAACACGCTCTACTCTCGGCTTGCTTCCTTCAAATTGGTGTCTAACAATTCTCTCGCAGGGCGAAGAATCATTTTCTCTCTCGTCTAAATATCCTTCTGTAGTTAGGTGTTTTCGACTCGGGAGCGCTCTTTCACGGGCGGTCGTATATGGTCTCTTTTAGGGGTTTAACTAGAAACCACGACTCACGCAAGCCGAGATAAGCGCATTCCGCCGAGAAGATCCTAAAAACTAAGAATTGCGAGATATACGAAAATGTTCTTCTGTCGCCTGTGAAAAAAATGAACACTAGCAAAGAGAGGGCGAGACACGAACGTTCCATTTAACATTCTCCGCGTCAAACGCCGACGAAATGTCCAACCATCGCTCGTACGTTTTCGCCAATTTCGCAAGTTGTTCTCTCTCTCGCGTTCGACCATCGGATCCCGCTCCGAAACGTTCGACTTTTCGGCGTTTAACAGTTTCGTTTTATCTAGTCGAACGACGAGCGGTACCGAAAAAAATTTAACAATGAAGAGAAAACCTTTTGCTGCTAAAGGCAAACGCAAGCAGTCTTTAGTTATATAAACGACCCTCAGCCAGGCGTGGTCCAGGAATTGTATCCGTGGACCGCAATGTGCGTTCGAAATGTCGATGTTCATGTGTCCTGCAGTTCACACGTTGACGCGCAATTAGCTGCGTTCTTCATCGACCCACGAGCCAAGTGATCCACCGTTCAGGGTAATCGTATAAAAATTTTTGTTCATATTTAACAACTCAGCGTCTGAAAACCAGTATGTACGTGATTTATTTAACCTGGTTTATAAATTCGTTCGATTGTCCATAGAATACTAACTCCAATCCAAGCGCAAGATCGAGTATCGGTATTCGGACGTCGTCCCGTCATAGCTCTGTTCACAGATTTACCCGAGCTGATTGATGATTAAGACGACACGATAACGTCCATGGACGGGTAAAGGACCGTATAAAACTACAGAACCGCCGATGAAACGACGCTCTGTGACGCATTTCTCTTCGTGCGGCGAGTTTTCAGTCCGTTCCGGGTGGTAAAGTCATTCAAAAACCGTGGAAAATACGAAACGCGCTGTCGCGCGTAACACAGAGTCTCCTGCTCGCTGCTTACATATATTGGACGTCTTGGCGGTATCGCGAGATTCGATACGGACACTCCATGGCCGGCGTCAGATCGGTCTACCAACGAAGGAGACTACGCTATCGTTTTCGCTTCTCAGCCGGTCCGTAAAGCGATACGTTACCATATCGTCCGTCGTAAGCAGGCGGACTCTCGTGAAGTTGCGACTTCGTTCGTCGAAGCGGTTTCGTGGTTCGATTTCCATCGGTTACCCGGACACCCCCCGCGTGAAAGCCTCCGTGTCACACTCTAAATTTCGTTTCTCGTTTAACACGAAATAGAGAGAGGCTAAAAGGGGGTGTTCCCTTTGTCCAAAGACAAAATTTATAGAGAGAAAGAAAATAAAATGAGAGTCTCTCACGAAGCGGGCGAAAAAAAAAAAACAAGAAATTTAACAATTTTTTTTCGCAAACCCATGCATTTCGTTACCAAACGTCCCAAAATATTTCTTTATATTCTCTCTCGTGTTTTCACACGGGGTCGAGAGAGTACGCAACACGAATCAAGAATAAAAATTATAGAAAGGAAAGTCCGATAAGAATATTTCGAGATTCTTATAACCTTCACCTCTTCCTTACTTCTCCGAAATCTCTCCGCTTTCCTGGCGCGTATC
>NW_027473429.1:375000-378036 GCF_050947335.1 Megachile rotundata
CGTTACCCGTTACAACCATGGTAGGCGTAGAACCTACCATCGACAGTTGATAAGGCAGACATTTGAAAGATCCGTCGTCGGTGCTAGAAGACCGTACGATCAGCACAAAGTTATTCAGAGTCATCATAGCCGACGATGGGAAGACGGACGAACCGTCCGCCGCATCGATTGGTTTTGATCTAATAAAAGCATTCCTCCCATCTCTGGGTGGAATTCTGGTTTGCATGTATTAGCTCTAGAATTACCACAGTTATCCAAGTAAATTGTTGTACGATCTAAGAAACCAAAACTGATTTAATGAGCCATTCGCGGTTTCACCTTAATTCGGTATGTACTTAGACATGCATGGCTTAATCTTTGAGACAAGCATATGACTACTGGCAGGATCAACCAGGGAGCTTAAAGAATTATTTCATTTTTCTTAAGCCAATTTTATTTAACATCAAATTGGGTCTTTCTACGTTCGACGGCGCCTTTACAATTTAACAACGACCGATCGACGTTAAGACTCACAATTCTCCTCCTCCTTTTCTCTCTCTCTCTCTTTCTCTCTCGTTTCGATTTTATTACGAATCCTTCACAACCTCAATGCCGGAGATTCGAAGAAACGCATATCGACGTAGTAATGCCGAAGAATAATATTCTCCGGTTCAAAAAAGTTTTGAAAGCACGTACACACCGCTTTCACGCCGTTCGTCGAAACGTAAGAAGCGCGTAAACCGCACACGCTCGGAACGAATTAATCGATCCCCATTCGGTGTAAGCGCGTAACAAGCACGCTGGACGTTGTGTTCGTTTATTTCAGTTTTTCAGCTTAAACGTTCCCTTTTCTTTTATGATTATTTTTGTACAACTTTTTGTACACGAACCAATTTGCAGCTCTCCTCTTTTTGCCCGTTTCCTTTTCTGGTTCGTAATATTATTTATATTACGTGAAGTTATATTATAAGTCTTTGATATACAATATTTCGTTTAACGACACAACACCGAAATAGCGCGTATAGCGGAGCACGCTGGACAATACGCTATGGCGCGTACAGCGGACATGCTGTTCGTCGAAACGAATCGAAACCGTGTCGATATAAACGTTTCGTTCCTCCACGGGGGTCTCTTTCTCTTATTTTGTATCGATAAAGCGCGTAAAAAAATGCAAATCCTTTCGTGCCAGAAAGATTTCTCGTTGAAAAGTTTTAGAAGCACGTAACACCGCTTTTCATTTCACGCTTTGCATCGAAACGGTATAAGCACGTAAACCACACACGCTCGCTCGTATTGAACCTCCACAATATCGGTGTTCTTTCGCCTTTTTTCATAAATACCATTTTTTGCAATGAACCAATATCAGCTTAAACGTTCCTTTTTTATTTGGTTCTTCTCTCTCCTCTCATGTGTTTCAGTCATATTAAAAATTGTTGTTCCTCCAAACTCTCTCTATTCTCTCTCCTTTCACTCTCTTTGGTATTTTATTTAAGACACACCGATAAAGGTTAGCGCGTACAGTGGCGTGCTGAACGTACCGTGATAGCGCGTACAACGGACATGCTGTTCGAAAAACGAACAAGAGGAAGCACGTACAAAGGTAGCTCGCGCTAGGCATATATCGATACGAAACCTCCGTTTTTAGTCTCTCTTTTCGTCGTGGATATCGAAGAAGCGCGTAAAAGAAAATCCCGCTAAAACTCTCTCCGTGCCGGAAAGTGTGTATCCGTTGAAATTTTTGAAGCACGTACACCCGCTTTCACGCTTTACATCGAAACGGTATAAGCACGTAAACCACACACGCTCCGTATTGAACCTCCACAATATCGGTGTTCTTTCCGCCTTTTTCATAAATACCATTTTTTTGTGATGAACCAATATCAGCTTAAACGTTCCCTTTTTTTATTTGGTTCTTCTCTCATGTGTTTTTCAGTCATATTAAATTTTTGTTCCTCCAAACTCTCTCTTCTATTCTCTCCTTTCAACTCTCTTTGGTATTTTATTTAAGACACACCGATAAAGGTTAGCGCGTACAAGTGGCGTGCTGAACGTACCGTGATAGCGCGTACAACGGACATGCTGTTCGAAAAAAACAAATCGGAGCAAGCACGTACACAGAGAATTTTAGCTCGCGCTGGGCACATCGATTCTTACAAATCCACCCAAATTTTTATTTTCTCTCTCTCAAAATTTCGTGTCATAGTTACGATACACCGTAATAATATTTTTTGTACGTATAAGCGAAAACTCGATGTAATATCGAGAAATCACCCGTACCGAAAACTCTTCACTTTGGAAGAAGTTTCCATTTCAGAAACCGTTTTTACGAGTCATAGTTACATATTATTTCGTTTCAATATCTCTGCGCTGTACGTATAGTGAAGCATTTATTTAATATTTTACTTCATCGTACCGAAAAACTCTCCGCGAAGAAGAAGTTTTCTCGCGCATCGAGAAAATATTTAGGCGTTCGAGACGCACAAAACATTAAGGGGACGTAATATCATTTCTGAATTTCGGAATAAATATTCCGTTTCAAAATTTTTTAGCCTCTCGACTGAAGGCGTTGTAACGAACAAGTTCGTTCAACACCACTATCTAATTCATTTTTAAAATAAATTTTATAAAACCTTTTTTGGCCCGTTTTAGAACGGTCGGTTTTATTCTATCCCTTTTTAATTTTTAGTAGCCTGTGCCGCTTGAGTCAGTACAACGTACACACCAAAGTGCATACGAGTCACCAGCCTCATGTTAAAGGTTCGTCGCATATGTGCCATTTGGTCTTAGACGCCGACACGCGACAATGCAGTGTGGAGAAAATCCTGCATCGATACCGAGAACACGAACAGTCGAGGCAACACGAAGTTACGCACGAGGAGCGGTGGACTAGTTCTCAACCGAGGTCATAGAATAGCCACGCGCCCGACTCTGTTCCGTCTGGTACGATCGGACCGAACGTCTCCTTATAGGTACCGAACGGCCGGCCGGATGGTCGGCGACGCCGGCCGTTACGCACGGGCGCTTACGATGCTAACGCGCGATCCGAACGTGCCAATT
>NW_027473432.1:0-47240 GCF_050947335.1 Megachile rotundata
TTATTACGTTTATTATTATCAATCCAACTCATATTATTAGCCATATTATGCTTATATGATCGATAGAATGAGAATTACTACACTTATTACTCTTATTATTATCAACCTAACTCATATTATTAGCCATATTATGCTTAAATGATGGATAGAACGACAATTACTATACTTATTACTCTCATTATTATGAATCTAACTCATATTATTAACCATATTATGCAATTATGAACGATAGGACGACAATTACTATACTTATTACACTTACTATTATCAATCTAACTCATATTATTAGCTATATTATGCTTATTTGATCGATAGAACGACAATTACTATACTTATTACTCTTATTATTATGAATCTAACTCATATTATTAGCCATATTGTGCTTATATTAGCGATAGAACGACAATTACTATACTTATTGCTCTTATTATTATAAATCTAACTCATATTATTAGCCATATTATGCTTATATGATCGATAGTACGACAATTACTATACTTATTACACTTATTATTATCAATCTAACTCATATTATTAGCCATATTATGCTTATATGATCGATAGAACGACAATTACTATACTTATTACTCTTATTATTATCAATCTAACTCATATTATTAGCCATATTGTGCTTATATGAGCGATAGAACGACAATTACTATATTTATTACACTCACTATTATCAATCTAGCTCACATTATTAGCCATATTATGCTTATATGATCGATAGAACGACAATTACTATACTTGTTACACTTATTATTATCAATCTAACTCATGTTATTAGCCATATTATGCTTATATGATCGATAGAACGACAATTACTATACTTATTACTCTTACCATTATCAATCTAACTCATATTATTAACCATATTATGCAGATATGATCGATAGAACGACAATTACTATACTTATTACTCTTATTATTATCAATCTAACTCATATTATTAGCCATATTGTGCTTATATGATCGATAGAACGACAATTACTATACTTATTACTCTTATTATTATAAATCTAACTCATATTATTAGCCATATTATGCTTACATGATCGATAGTACGACAATTACTATACTCATTGCTCTTATTATTATCAATCTAACTCATATTATTAACCATATTATGCAGATATGATCGATAGAACGACAATTACTATACTCATTACTCTTATTATTATCAATCTAACTCATATTATTAGGCATATTGTGCTTATATGAGCGATAGAACGACAATTACTATATTTATTACACTCACTATTATCAATCTAACTCATATTATTAACCATATTATGCAGATATGATCGATAGAACGACAATTACTATACTCATTACTCTTATTATTATCAATCTAACTCATGCTATTAGCCATATTATGCTTACATGATCGATAGTACGACAATTACTATACTCATTGCTCTTATTATTATCAATCTAACTCATATTATTAACCATATTATGCAGATATGATCGATAGAACGACAATTACTATACTTATTCCACTTATCATTATCAATCTAACTCATATTATTAGCCATATTATGCTTATATGATCGATAGAACGACAATTACTATACTTATTACTCTTATTATTATGAATCTAACTCATATTATTAACCATATTATGCAATTATGATCGATAGGACGACAATTACTATACTTATTACACTTATTATTATCAATCTAACTCATATTATTAGCCATATTGTGCTTATATGATCGATAGAACGACAATTACTATACTTATTACTCTTACTATTATAAATCTAACTCATATTATTAGACATATTATGCTTATATGATCGATAGTACGACAATTACTATACTCATTACACTTATTATTATCAATCTAACTCATATTATTAACCATATTATGCACATATGATCGATAGCACGACATTTACTATACTTATTACTCGTATTATTATCAACCTAACGCATATTGTTAGCCATATTTTGCTTATATGATCGATAGAAAGACAATCACTATACTTATTACTCTTATTATTATCTACCTAACTCATATTATTAGCCATATTATGCTTATATTATCGATAGAACGACAATTACTATACTTATTACACTTATTATTATCAATCTAACTCATGTTATTAGCCATATTATGCTTATATGATCGCTAGAACGACAATTACTATACTTATTACTCTTATTATTATCAATCTAACTCATATTATTAACCATATTATGCAGATATGATCGATAGAACGACAATTACTATACTTATTACTCTTATTATTATCAATCTAACTCATATTATTAGCCATATTGTGCTTATATGATCGATAGAACGACAATTACTATACTTATTACTCTTATTATTATAAATCTAACTCATATTATTAGCCATATTATGCTTACATGATCGATAGTACGACAATTACTATACTCATTGCTCTTATTATTATCAATCTAACTCATATTATTAACCATATTATGCAGATATGATCGATAGAACGACAATTACTATACTCATTACTCTTATTATTATCAATCTAACTCATATTATTAGGCATATTGTGCTTATATGAGCGATAGAACGACAATTACTATATTTATTACACTCACTGTTATCAATCTAACTCATATTATTAACCATATTATGCAGATATGATCGATAGAACGACAATTACTATACTCATTACTCTTATTATTATCAATCTAACTCATGCTATTAGCCATATTATGGTTATATGATCGATATAACGACAATTACTATACTTATTACTCTTATTATTATCAATCTAACTCATATTATTAACCATATTATGCAGATATGATCGATAGAACGACAATTACTATACTTATTACTCTTATTATTATCAATCTAACTCATATTATTAGCCATATTATGCTTATATTATCGATAGAACGACAATTACTATACTCATTACTCTTATTATTATCAATCTAACTCATGCTATTAGCCATATTATGGTTATATGATCGATATAACGACAATTACTATACTTATTACTCTTATTATTATCAATCTAACTCATATTATTTACCATATTATGCAGATATGATCGATAGAACGACAATTACTATACTTATTACTCTTATTATTATCAATCTAACTCATATTATTAGCCATATTATGCTTATATTATCGATAGAACGACAATTACTATACTTATTACGCTTATTATTATCAACCTAACTCATATTATTAGCCATATTATGCTTATATTATCGATAGAACGACAATTACTATACTTATTACTGTTATTATTATCAATCTAACTCATATTATTAGCCATATTATGCTTATATGATCGATAGTACGACAATTACTATACTTATTACTCCTATTATTATAAATCTAACTCACATTATTAGCCATATTATGCTTATATGATCGATAGTACGACAATTACTATACTCATTACTCTTATTATTATTAATCTAACTCATGCTATTAGCCATATTATGCTTATATGATCGATATAACGACAATTACTATACTTATTACTCTTATTATTATCAATCTAACTCATATTATTAACCATATTATGCAGATATGATCGATAGAACGACAATTACTATACTTATTACTGTTATTATTATCAATCTAACTCATATTATTACCCATATTGTGCTTATATGATCGATAGAACGACAATTACTATACTTATTACTCCTATTATTATAAATCTAACTCATATTATTAGCCATATTATGCTTATATGATCGATAGTACGACAAATACTATACTCATTGCTCTTATTATCATCAATCTAACTCATATTATTAACCATATTATGCAGATATGATCGATAGAACGACAATTACTACACTTATTACTCTTATTATTATCAACCTAACTCATATTATTAGCCATATTATGCTTAAATGATGGATAGAACGACAATTACTATACTTATTACTCTTATTATTATGAATCTAACTCATATTATTAACCATATTATGCAATTATGAACGATAGGACGACAATTACTATACTTATTCCACTTATCATTATCAATCTAACTCATATTATTAGCCATATTATGCTTATATGATCGATAGAACGACAATTACTATACTTATTACTCTTATTATTATGAATCTAACTCATATTATTAACCATATTATGCAATTATGATCGATAGGACGACAATTACTATACTCATTACTCTTATTATTATCAATCTAACTCATATTATTAACCATATTATGCACATATGATCGATAGCACGACATTTACTATACTTATTACTCGTATTATTATCAACCTAACGCATATTGTTAGCCATATTTTGCTTATATGATCGATAGAAAGACAATCACTATACTTATTACTCTTATTATTATCTACCTAACTCATATTATTAGCCATATTATGCTTATATGATCGATAGTACGACAATTACTATACTCATTACTCTTATTATTATCAATCTAACTCATATTATTAGCCATATTATGCTTATATGATCGATAGAATGACAATTACTATACTCACTACTCTTAGTATTATCAATCTAACTCATATTATTAGCCATATTATGCTTATATTATCGATAGAACGACAATTACTATACTTATTACTGCATTATTATCAATCTAACTCATATTATTAGCCATATTGTTCTTACATGATCGATAGAACGACAATTACTATACTTATTACTCCTATTATTATAAATCTAACTCATATTATTAGCCATATTAAGCTTATATGATCGATAGTACGACAATTACTATACTCATTACTCTTATTGTTATTAATCTAACTCATGCTATTAGCCATATTATGCTTATATGATCGATATAACGACAATTACTATACTTATTACTCTTATTATTATCAATCTAACTCATATTATTAACCATATTATGCAGATATGATCGATAGAACGACAATTACTATACTTATTACTGTTATTATTATCAATCTAACTCATATTATTAGCCATATTGTGCTTATATGATCGATAGAACGACAATTACTATACTTATTACTCCTATTATTATAAATCTAACTCATATTATTAGCCATATTATGCTTATATGATCGATAGTACGACAAATACTATACTCATTGCTCTTATTATCATCAATCTAACTCATATTATTAACCATATTATGCAGATATGATCGATAGAACGACTATTACTACACTTATTACTCTTATTATTATCAACCTCACTCATATTATTAGCCATATTATGCTTAAATGATGGGTAGAACGACAATTACTATACTTATTACTCTTATTATTATGAATCTAACTCATATTATTAGCCATATTATGCTTATATGATCGATAGAACGACAATTACTATACTTATTACTCTTACCATTATCAATCTAACTCATATTATTAACCATATTATGCAGATATGATCGATAGAACGACAATTACTATACTTATTACTCTTATTATTATCAATCTAACTCATATTATTAGCCATATTGTGCTTATATGATCGATAGAACGACAATTACTATACTTATTACTCTTATTATTATAAATCTAACTCATATTATTAGCCATATTATGCTTACATGATCGATAGTACGACAATTACTATACTCATTGCTCTTATTATTATCAATCTAACTCATATTATTAACCATATTATGCAGATATGATCGATAGAACGACAATTACTATACTCATTACTCTTATTATTATCAATCTAACTCATATTATTAGGCATATTGTGCTTATATGAGCGATAGAACGACAATTACTATATTTATTACACTCACTATTATCAATCTAACTCATATTATTAACCATATTATGCAGATATGATCGATAGAACGACAATTACTATACTCATTACTCTTATTATTATCAATCTAACTCATGCTATTAGCCATATTATGCTTACATGATCGATAGTACGACAATTACTATACTCATTGCTCTTATTATTATCAATCTAACTCATATTATTAACCATATTATGCAGATATGATCGATAGAACGACAATTACTATACTTATTCCACTTATCATTATCAATCTAACTCATATTATTAGCCATATTATGCTTATATGATCGATAGAACGACAATTACTATACTTATTACTCTTATTATTATGAATCTAACTCATATTATTAACCATATTATGCAATTATGATCGATAGGACGACAATTACTATACTTATTACACTTATTATTATCAATCTAACTCATATTATTAGCCATATTGTGCTTATATGATCGATAGAACGACAATTACTATACTTATTACTCTTACTATTATAAATCTAACTCATATTATTAGACATATTATGCTTATATGATCGATAGTACGACAATTACTATACTCATTACTCTTATTATTATCAATCTAACTCATATTATTAACCATATTATGCACATATGATCGATAGCACGACATTTACTATACTTATTACTCGTATTATTATCAACCTAACGCATATTGTTAGCCATATTTTGCTTATATGATCGATAGAAAGACAATCACTATACTTATTACTCTTATTATTATCTACCTAACTCATATTATTAGCCATATTATGCTTATATTATCGATAGAACGACAATTACTATACTTATTACACTTATTATTATCAATCTAACTCATGTTATTAGCCATATTATGCTTATATGATCGCTAGAACGACAATTACTATACTTATTACTCTTATTATTATCAATCTAACTCATATTATTAACCATATTATGCAGATATGATCGATAGAACGACAATTACTATACTTATTACTCTTATTATTATCAATCTAACTCATATTATTAGCCATATTGTGCTTATATGATCGATAGAACGACAATTACTATACTTATTACTCTTATTATTATAAATCTAACTCATATTATTAGCCATATTATGCTTACATGATCGATAGTACGACAATTACTATACTCATTGCTCTTATTATTATCAATCTAACTCATATTATTAACCATATTATGCAGATATGATCGATAGAACGACAATTACTATACTCATTACTCTTATTATTATCAATCTAACTCATATTATTAGGCATATTGTGCTTATATGAGCGATAGAACGACAATTACTATATTTATTACACTCACTGTTATCAATCTAACTCATATTATTAACCATATTATGCAGATATGATCGATAGAACGACAATTACTATACTCATTACTCTTATTATTATCAATCTAACTCATGCTATTAGCCATATTATGGTTATATGATCGATATAACGACAATTACTATACTTATTACTCTTATTATTATCAATCTAACTCATATTATTAACCATATTATGCAGATATGATCGATAGAACGACAATTACTATACTTATTACTCTTATTATTATCAATCTAACTCATATTATTAGCCATATTATGCTTATATTATCGATAGAACGACAATTACTATACTCATTACTCTTATTATTATCAATCTAACTCATGCTATTAGCCATATTATGGTTATATGATCGATATAACGACAATTACTATACTTATTACTCTTATTATTATCAATCTAACTCATATTATTTACCATATTATGCAGATATGATCGATAGAACGACTATTACTACACTTATTACTCTTATTATTATCAACCTCACTCATATTATTAGCCATATTATGCTTAAATGATGGGTAGAACGACAATTACTATACTTATTACTCTTATTATTATGAATCTAACTCATATTATTAACCATATTATGCAATTATGATCGATAGGACGACAATTACTATACTTATTACACTTATTATTATCAATCTAACTCATGTTATTAGCCATATTATGCTTATATGATCGATAGAACGACAATTACTATACTTATTACTCTTATTATTATCAATCTAACTCATATTATTAGCCATATTGTGCTTATATGATCGATAGAACGACAATTACTATACTTATTACTCTTATTATTATAAATCTAACTCATATTATTAGCCATATTATGCTTACATGATCGATAGTACGACAATTACTATACTCATTGCTCTTATTATTATCAATCTTACTCATATTATTAACCATATTATGCAGATATGATCGATAGAACGACAATTACTATACTCATTACTCTTATTATTATCAATCTAACTCATATTATTAGGCATATTGTGCTTATATGAGCGATAGAACGACAATTACTATATTTATTACACTCACTGTTATCAATCTAACTCATATTATTAACCATATTATGCAGATATGATCGATAGAACGACAATTACTATACTTATTACTCTTATTATTATCAATCTAACTCATATTATTAGCCATATTATGCTTATATTATCGATAGAACGACAATTACTATACTTATTACGCTTATTATTATCAATCTAACTCATATTATTAGGCATATTATCCTTATATTATCGATAGAATGAGAATTACTATACTCACTACTCTTAGTATTATCAATCTAACTCGTATTATTAGCCATATTATGTCTTATTATCGATAGAACGACAATTACTATACTTATTACTGTTATTATTATCAACCTAACTCATATTATTAGCCATATTGTGCTTATATGATCGATAGAACGACAATTACTATACTTATTACTCCTATTATTATAAATCTAACTCATATTATTAGCCATATTATGCTTATATGATCGATAGTACGACAAATACTATACTCATTGCTCTTATTATCATCAATCTAACTCATATTATTATCCATATTATGCAGATATGATCGATAGAACGACAATTACTACACTTATTACTCTTATTATTATCAACCTAACTCATATTATTAGCCATATTATGCTTAAATGATGGATAGAACGACAATTACTATACTTATTACTCTTATTATTATCAATCTAACTCATATTATTAGCCATATTATGCTTATATTATCGATAGAACGACAATTACTATACTTATTACGCTTATTATTATCAACCTAACTCATATTATTAGCCATATTATGCTTATATTATCGATAGAACGACAATTACTATACTTATTACTGTTATTATTATCAATCTAACTCATATTATTAGCCATATTATGCTTATATGATCGATAGTACGACAATTACTATACCTATTACTCCTATTATTATAAATCTAACTCACATTATTAGCCATATTATGCTTATATGATCGATAGTACGACAATTACTATACTCATTACTCTTATTATTATTAATCTAACTCATGCTATTAGCCATATTATGCTTATATGATCGATATAACGACAATTACTATACTTATTACTCTTATTATTATCAATCTAACTCATATTATTAACCATATTATGCAGATATGATCGATAGAACGACAATTACTATACTTATTACTGTTATTATTATCAATCTAACTCATATTATTACCCATATTGTGCTTATATGATCGATAGAACGACAATTACTATACTTATTACTCCTATTATTATAAATCTAACTCATATTATTAGCCATATTATGCTTATATGATCGATAGTACGACAAATACTATACTCATTGCTCTTATTATCATCAATCTAACTCATATTATTAACCATATTATGCAGATATGATCGATAGAACGACAATTACTACACTTATTACTCTTATTATTATCAACCTAACTCATATTATTAGCCATATTATGCTTAAATGATGGATAGAACGACAATTACTATACTTATTACTCTTATTATTATGAATCTAACTCATATTATTAACCATATTATGCAATTATGAACGATAGGACGACAATTACTATACTTATTCCACTTATCATTATCAATCTAACTCATATTATTAGCCATATTATGCTTATATGATCGATAGAACGACAATTACTATACTTATTACTCTTATTATTATGAATCTAACTCATATTATTAACCATATTATGCAATTATGATCGATAGGACGACAATTACTATACTCATTACTCTTATTATTATCAATCTAACTCATATTATTAACCATATTATGCACATATGATCGATAGCACGACATTTACTATACTTATTACTCGTATTATTATCAACCTAACGCATATTGTTAGCCATATTTTGCTTATATGATCGATAGAAAGACAATCACTATACTTATTACTCTTATTATTATCTACCTAACTCATATTATTAGCCATATTATGCTTATATGATCGATAGTACGACAATTACTATACTCATTACTCTTATTATTATCAATCTAACTCATATTATTAGCCATATTATGCTTATATGATCGATAGAATGACAATTACTATACTCACTACTCTTAGTATTATCAATCTAACTCATATTATTAGCCATATTATGCTTATATTATCGATAGAACGACAATTACTATACTTATTACTGCATTATTATCAATCTAACTCATATTATTAGCCATATTGTTCTTACATGATCGATAGAACGACAATTACTATACTTATTACTCCTATTATTATAAATCTAACTCATATTATTAGCCATATTATGCTTATATGATCGATAGTACGACAATTACTATACTCATTACTCTTATTGTTATTAATCTAACTCATGCTATTAGCCATATTATGCTTATATGATCGATATAACGACAATTACTATACTTATTACTCTTATTATTATCAATCTAACTCATATTATTAACCATATTATGCAGATATGATCGATAGAACGACAATTACTATACTTATTACTGTTATTATTATCAATCTAACTCATATTATTAGCCATATTGTGCTTATATGATCGATAGAACGACAATTACTATACTTATTACTCCTATTATTATAAATCTAACTCATATTATTAGCCATATTATGCTTATATGATCGATAGTACGACAAATACTATACTCATTGCTCTTATTATCATCAATCTAACTCATATTATTAACCATATTATGCAGATATGATCGATAGAACGACTATTACTACACTTATTACTCTTATTATTATCAACCTCACTCATATTATTAGCCATATTATGCTTAAATGATGGGTAGAACGACAATTACTATACTTATTACTCTTATTATTATGAATCTAACTCATATTATTAACCATATTATGCAATTATGATCGATAGGACGACAATTACTATACTTATTACACTTATTATTATCAATCTAACTCATGTTATTAGCCATATTATGCTTATATGATCGATAGAACGACAATTACTATACTTATTACTCTTATTATTATCAATCTAACTCATATTATTAGCCATATTGTGCTTATATGATCGATAGAACGACAATTACTATACTTATTACTCTTATTATTATAAATCTAACTCATATTATTAGCCATATTATGCTTACATGATCGATAGTACGACAATTACTATACTCATTGCTCTTATTATTATCAATCTTACTCATATTATTAACCATATTATGCAGATATGATCGATAGAACGACAATTACTATACTCATTACTCTTATTATTATCAATCTAACTCATATTATTAGGCATATTGTGCTTATATGAGCGATAGAACGACAATTACTATATTTATTACACTCACTGTTATCAATCTAACTCATATTATTAACCATATTATGCAGATATGATCGATAGAACGACAATTACTATACTTATTACTCTTATTATTATCAATCTAACTCATATTATTAGCCATATTATGCTTATATTATCGATAGAACGACAATTACTATACTTATTACGCTTATTATTATCAATCTAACTCATATTATTAGGCATATTATCCTTATATTATCGATAGAATGAGAATTACTATACTCACTACTCTTAGTATTATCAATCTAACTCGTATTATTAGCCATATTATGTCTTATTATCGATAGAACGACAATTACTATACTTATTACTGTTATTATTATCAACCTAACTCATATTATTAGCCATATTGTGCTTATATGATCGATAGAACGACAATTACTATACTTATTACTCCGATTATTATAAATCTAACTCATATTATTAGCCATATTATGCTTATATGATCGATAGTACGACAAATACTATACTCATTGCTCTTATTATCATCAATCTAACTCATATTATTATCCATATTATGCAGATATGATCGATAGAACGACAATTACTACACTTATTACTCTTATTATTATCAACCTAACTCATATTATTAGCCATATTATGCTTAAATGATGGATAGAACGACAATTACTATACTTATTACTCTTATTATTATGAATCTAACTCATATTATTAACCATATTATGAAATTATGATCGATAGGACGACAATTACTATACTTATTACACTTATTATTATCAATCTAACTCATGTTATTAGCCATATTATGCTTATATGATCGATAGAACAACAATTACTATACTTATTACTCTTATTATTATCAATCTAACTCATATTATTAGCCATATTATGCTTACATGATCGATAGTACGACAATTACTATACTCATTGCTCTTATTATTATCAATCTAACTCATATTATTAACCATATTATGCAGATATGATCGATAGAACGACAATTACTATACGCATTACTCTTATTATTATCAATCTAACTCATATTATTAGGCATATTGTGCTTATATGAGCGATAGAACGACAATTACTATATTTATTACACTCACTGTTATCAATCTAACTCATATTATTAACCATATTATGCAGATATGATCGATAGAACGACAATTACTATACTCATTACTCTTATTATTATCAATCTAACTCATGCTATTAGCCATATTATGCTTATATTATCGATAGAACGACAATTACTATACTCATTACTCTTATTATTATCAATCTAACTCATATTATTAGCCATATTATGCTTATATGATCGATAGTACGACAATTACTATACTCATTACTCTTATTATTATCAATCTAACTCATATTATTAGCCATATTATGCTTATATGATCGATAGTACGACAATTACTATACTCATTACTCTTATTATTATTAATCTAACTCATGCTATTAGACATATTATGCTTATATGATCGATATAACGACAATTACTATACTTATTACTCTCATTATTATCAATCTAAATCATATTATTAACCATATTATGCAGATATGATCGATAGAACGACAATTACTATACTTATTACTGTTATTATTATCAATCTAACTCATATTATTAGCCATATTGTGCTTATATGATCGATAGAACGACAATTACTATACTTATTACTCCTATTATTATAAATCTAACTCATATTATTAGCCATATTATGCTTATATGATCGATAGTACGACAAATACTATACTCATTGCTCTTATTATCATCAATCTAACTCATATTATTAACCATATTATGCAGATATGATCGATAGAACGACAATTACTACACTTATTACTCTAATTATTATCAACCTAACTCATATTATTAGCCATATTATGCTTAAATGATGGATAGAACGACAATTACTATACTTATTACTCTTATTATTATGAATCTAACTCATATTATTAACCATATTATGCAATTATGAACGATAGGACGACAATTACTATACTTATTCCACTTATCATTATCAATCTAACTCATATTATTAGCCATATTATGCTTATATGATCGATAGAACGACAATTACTATACTTATTACTCTTATTATTATGAATCTAACTCATATTATTAACCATATTATGCAATTATGATCGATAGGACGACAATTACTATACTTATTACACTTATTATTATCAATCTAACTCATATTATTAGCCATATTGTGCTTATATGATCGATAGAACGACAATTACTATACTTATTACTCTTACTATTATAAATCTAACTCATATTATTAGACATATTATGCTTATATGATCGATAGTACGACAATTACTATACTCATTACTCTTATTATTATCAATCTAACTCATGTTACTAGCCATATTATGCTTATATGATCGATAGAACGACAATTACTATACTTATTACTCTTATTATTATAAATCTAACTCATATTATTAGCCATATTATGCTTACATGATCGATAGTACGACAATTACTATACTCATTGCTCTTATTATTATCAATCTAACTCATATTATTAACCATATTATGCAGATATGATCGATAGAACGACAATTACTACACTCGTTACTCTTATTATTATCAATCTAACTCATATTATTAGGCATATTGTGCTAATATGAGCGATAGAACGACAATTACTATATATATTACACTCACTGTTATCAATCTAACTCATATTATTAACCATATTATGCAGATATGATCGATAGAACGACAATTACTATACTCATTACTCTTATTATTATCAATCTAACTCATGCTATTAGCCATATTATGGTTATATGATCGATATAACGACAATTACTATACTTATTACTCTTATTATTATCAATCTAACTCATATTATTAACCATATTATGCAGATATGATCGATAGAACGACAATTACTATACTTATTACTCTTATTATTATCAATCTAACTCATATTATTAGCCATATTATGCTTATATTATCGATAGAACGACAATTACTATACTTATTACGCTTATTATTATCAATCTAACTCATATTATTAGGCATATTATCCTTATATGATCGATAGAATGAGAATTACTGTACTCACTACTCTTAGTATTATCAATCTAACTCGTATTATTAGCCATATTATGTTTTATTATCGATAGAGCGACAATTACTATACTTATTACTCTTACTATTATAAATCTAACTCATATTATTAGACATATTATGCTTATATGATCGATAGTACGACAATTACTATACACATTACTCTTATTATTATCAATCTAACTCATGCTATTAGCCATATTATGGTTATATGATCGATATAACGACAATTACTATACTTATTACTCTTATTATTATCAATCTAACTCATATTATTAACCATATTATGCAGATATGATCGATAGAACGACAATTACTATACTTATTACTCTTATTATTATCAATCTAACTCATATTATTAGCCATATTATGCTTATATTATCGATAGAACGACAATTACTATACTTATTACGCTTATTATTATCAATCTAACTCATATTATTAGGCATATTATCCTTATATGATCGATAGAATGAGAATTACTGTACTCACTACTCTTAGTATTATCAATCTAACTCGTATTATTAGCCATATTATGTTTTATTATCGATAGAGCGACAATTACTATACTTATTACTCTTACTATTATAAATCTAACTCATATTATTAGACATATTATGCTTATATGATCGATAGTACGACAATTACTATACACATTACTCTTATTATTATCAATCTAACTCATGCTATTAGCCATATTATGGTTATATGATCGATATAACGACAATTACTATACTTATTACTCTTATTATTATCAATCTAACTCATATTATTAACCATATTACGCAGATATGATCGATAGAACGACAATTACTATACTTATTACTCTTATTATTATCAATCTAACTCATATTATTAACCATATTATGCAGATATGATCGATAGAACGACAATTACTACACTTATTACTCTTATTATTATCAACCTAACTCACATTATTAGCCATTTTATGCTTAAATGATCGATAGAACGGCAATTACTATACTTATTACTCTTATTATTATGAATCTAACTCATATTATTAACCATATTATGCAATTATGATCGATAGCACGACATTTACTATACTTATTACTCGTATTATTATCAAGCTAACGCATATTGTTAGCCATATTATGCTTATATGATCGATAGAAAGACAATCACTATCCTTATTACTCTTATTATTATCTACCTAACTCATATTATTAGCCATATTATGCTTATATTATCGATAGAACGACAATTACTATACTTATTACTCTTATTATTATAAATCTAACTCATATTATTAGCCATATTATGCTTATATTATCGATAGAACGACAATTACTATACTTATTACGCTTATTATTATCAATCTAACTCATATTATTAGGCATATTATCCTTATATGATCGATAGAATGAGAATTACTGTACTCACTACTCTTAGTATTATCAATCTAACTCGTATTATTAGCCATATTATGTTTTATTATCGATAGAGCGACAATTACTATACTTATTACTCTTACTATTATAAATCTAACTCATATTATTAGACATATTATGCTTATATGATCGATAGTACGACAATTACTATACTCATTACTCTTATTATTATCAATCTAACTCATGTTACTAGCCATATTATGCTTATATGATCGATAGAACGACAATTACTATACTTATTACTCTTATTATTATAAATCTAACTCATATTATTAGCCATATTATGCTTACATGATCGATAGTACGACAATTACTATACTCATTGCTCTTATTATTATCAATCTAACTCATATTATTAACCATATTATGCAGATATGATCGATAGAACGACAATTACTACACTCATTACTCTTATTATTATCAATCTAACTCATATTATTAGGCATATTGTGCTTATATGAGCGATAGAACGACAATTACTATATATATTACACTCACTGTTATCAATCTAACTCATATTATTAACCATATTATGCAGATATGATCGATAGAACGACAATTACTATACTCATTACTCTTATTATTATCAATCTAACTCATGCTATTAGCCATATTATGGTTATATGATCGATATAACGACAATTACTATACTTATTACTCTTATTATTATCAATCTAACTCATATTATTAACCATATTATGCAGATATGATCGATAGAACGACAATTACTATACTTATTACTCTTATTATTATCAATCTAACTCATATTATTAGCCATATTATGCTTATATTATCGATAGAACGACAATTACTATACTTATTACGCTTATTATTATCAATCTAACTCATATTATTAGGCATATTATCCTTATATGATCGATAGAATGAGAATTACTGTACTCACTACTCTTAGTATTATCAATCTAACTCGTATTATTAGCCATATTATGTTTTATTATCGATAGAGCGACAATTACTATACTTATTACTCTTACTATTATAAATCTAACTCATATTATTAGACATATTATGCTTATATGATCGATAGTACGACAATTACTATACACATTACTCTTATTATTATCAATCTAACTCATGCTATTAGCCATATTATGGTTATATGATCGATATAACGACAATTACTATACTTATTACTCTTATTATTATCAATCTAACTCATATTATTAACCATATTATGCAGATATGATCGATAGAACGACAATTACTATACTTATTACTCTTATTATTATCAATCTAACTCATATTATTAGCCATATTATGCTTATATTATCGATAGAACGACAATTACTATACTTATTACGCTTATTATTATCAATCTAACTCATATTATTAGGCATATTATCCTTATATGATCGATAGAATGAGAATTACTGTACTCACTACTCTTAGTATTATCAATCTAACTCGTATTATTAGCCATATTATGTTTTATTATCGATAGAGCGACAATTACTATACTTATTACTCTTACTATTATAAATCTAACTCATATTATTAGACATATTATGCTTATATGATCGATAGTACGACAATTACTATACACATTACTCTTATTATTATCAATCTAACTCATGCTATTAGCCATATTATGGTTATATGATCGATATAACGACAATTACTATACTTATTACTCTTATTATTATCAATCTAACTCATATTATTAACCATATTACGCAGATATGATCGATAGAACGACAATTACTATACTTATTACTCTTATTATTATCAATCTAACTCATATTATTAACCATATTATGCAGATATGATCGATAGAACGACAATTACTACACTTATTACTCTTATTATTATCAACCTAACTCACATTATTAGCCATTTTATGCTTAAATGATCGATAGAACGGCAATTACTATACTTATTACTCTTATTATTATGAATCTAACTCATATTATTAACCATATTATGCAATTATGATCGATAGCACGACATTTACTATACTTATTACTCGTATTATTATCAAGCTAACGCATATTGTTAGCCATATTATGCTTATATGATCGATAGAAAGACAATCACTATCCTTATTACTCTTATTATTATCTACCTAACTCATATTATTAGCCATATTATGCTTATATTATCGATAGAACGACAATTACTATACTTATTACTCTTATTATTATAAATCTAACTCATATTATTAGCCATATTATGCTTACATGATCGATAGTACGACAATTACTATACTCATTGCTCTTATTATTATCAATCTAACTCATATTATTAACCATATTATGCAGATATGATCGATAGAACGACAATTACTATACTCATTACTCTTATTATTATCAATCTAACTCATATTATTAGGCATATTGTGCTTATATGAGCGATAGAACGACAATTACTATATTTATTACACTCACTGTTATCAATCTAACTCATATTATTAACCATATTATGCAGATATGATCGATAGAACGACAATTACTATACTCATTACTCTTATTATTATCAATCTAACTCATGCTATTAGCCATATTATGGTTATATGATCGATATAACGACAATTACTATACTTATTACTCTTATTATTATCAATCTAACTCATATTATTTACCATATTATGCAGATATGATCGATAGAACGACAATTACTATACTTATTACTCTTATTATTATCAATCTAACTCATATTATTAGCCATATTATGCTTATATTATCGATAGAACGACAATTACTATACTTATTACGCTTATTATTATCAACCTAACTCATATTATTAGCCATATTATGCTTATATTATCGATAGAACGACAATTACTATACTTATTACTGTTATTATTATCAATCTAACTCATATTATTAGCCATATTATGCTTATATGATCGATAGTACGACAATTACTATACTTATTACTCCTATTATTATAAATCTAACTCACATTATTAGCCATATTATGCTTATATGATCGATAGTACGACAATTACTATACTCATTACTCTTATTATTATTAATCTAACTCATGCTATTAGCCATATTATGCTTATATGATCGATATAACGACAATTACTATACTTATTACTCTTATTATTATCAATCTAACTCATATTATTAACCATATTATGCAGATATGATCGATAGAACGACAATTACTATACTTATTACTGTTATTATTATCAATCTAACTCATATTATTAGCCATATTGTGCTTATATGATCGATAGAACGACAATTACTATACTTATTACTCCTATTATTATAAATCTAACTCATATTATTAGCCATATTATGCTTATATGATCGATAGTACGACAAATACTATACTCATTGCTCTTATTATCATCAATCTAACTCATATTATTAACCATATTATGGAGATATGATCGATAGAACGACAATTACTACACTTATTACTCTTATTATTATCAACCTAACTCATATTATTAGCCATATTATGCTTAAATGATGGATAGAACGACAATTACTATACTTATTACTCTTATTATTATGAATCTAACTCATATTATTAACCATATTATGCAATTATGAACGATAGGACGACAATTACTATACTTATTCCACTTATCATTATCAATCTAACTCATATTATTAGCCATATTATGCTTATATGATCGATAGAACGACAATTACTATACTTATTACTCTTATTATTATGAATCTAACTCATATTATTAACCATATTATGCAATTATGATCGATAGGACGACAATTACTATACTTATTACACTTATTATTATCAAACTAACTCATATTATTAGCCATATTGTGCCTATATGATCGATAGAACGACAATTACTATACTTATTACTCTTACTATTATAAATCTAACTCATATTATTAGACATATTATGCTTATATGATCGATAGTACGACAATTACTATACTCATTACTCTTATTATTATCAATCTAACTCATATTATTAACCATATTATGCACATATGATCGATAGCACGACATTTACTATACTTATTACTCGTATTATTATCAACCTAACGCATATTGTTAGCCATATTATGCTTATATGATCGATAGAAAGACAATCACTATACTTATTACTCTTATTATTATCTACCTAACTCATATTATTAGCCATATTATGCTTATATTATCGATAGAACCACAATTACTATACTTATTACACTTATTATTATCAATCTAACTCATGTTATTAGCCATATTATGCTTATATGATCGATAGAACGACAATTACTATACTTATTACTCTTATTATTATCAATCTAACTCATATTATTAACCATATTATGCAGATATGATCGATAGAACGACAATTACTATACTTATTACTCTTATTATTATCAATCTAACTCATATTATTAGCCATATTGTGCTTATATGATCGATAGAACGACAATTAATATACTTATTACTCTTATTATTATAAATCTAACTCATATTATTAGCCATATTATGCTTACATGATCGATAGTACGACAATTACTATACTCATTGCTCTTATTATTATCAATCTAACTCATATTATTAACCATATTATGCAGATATGATCGATAGAACGACAATTACTATACTCATTACTCTTATTATTATCAATCTAACTCATATTATTAGGCATATTGTGCTTATATGAGCGATAGAACGACAATTACTATATTTATTACACTCACTGTTATCAATCTAACTCATATTATTAACCATATTATGCAGATATGATCGATAGAACGACAATTACTATACTCATTACTCTTATTATTATCAATCTAACTCATATTATTAACCATATTATGCAGATATGATCGATAGAACGACAATTACTATACTTATTACTGTTATTATTATCAATCTAACTCATATTATTAGCCATATTGTGCTTATATGATCGATAGAACGACAATTACTATATTTATTACACTCACTGTTATCAATCTAACTCATATTATTAACCATATTATGCAGATATGATCGATAGAACGACAATTACTATACTCATTACTCTTATTATTATCAATCTAACTCATGCTATTAGCCATATTATGGTTATATGATCGATATAACGACAATTACTATACTTATTACTCTTATTATTATCAATCTAACTCATATTATTTACCATATTATGCAGATATGATCGATAGAACGACAATTACTATACTTATTACTCTTATTATTATCAATCTAACTCATATTATTAGCCATATTATGCTTATATTATCGATAGAACGACAATTACTATACTTATTACGCTTATTATTATCAACCTAACTCATATTATTAGCCATATTATGCTTATATTATCGATAGAACGACAATTACTATACTTATTACTGTTATTATTATCAATCTAACTCATATTATTAGCCATATTATGCTTATATGATCGATAGTACGACAATTACTATACTTATTACTCCTATTATTATAAATCTAACTCACATTATTAGCCATATTATGCTTATATGATCGATAGTACGACAATTACTATACTCATTACTCTTATTATTATTAATCTAACTCATGCTATTAGCCATATTATGCTTATATGATCGATATAACGACAATTACTATACTTATTACTCTTATTATTATCAATCTAACTCATATTATTAACCATATTATGCAGATATGATCGATAGAACGACAATTACTATACTTATTACTGTTATTATTATCAATCTAACTCATATTATTAGCCATATTGTGCTTATATGATCGATAGAACGACAATTACTATACTTATTACTCCTATTATTATAAATCTAACTCATATTATTAGCCATATTATGCTTATATGATCGATAGTACGACAAATACTATACTCATTGCTCTTATTATCATCAATCTAACTCATATTATTAACCATATTATGGAGATATGATCGATAGAACGACAATTACTACACTTATTACTCTTATTATTATCAACCTAACTCATATTATTAGCCATATTATGCTTAAATGATGGATAGAACGACAATTACTATACTTATTACTCTTATTATTATGAATCTAACTCATATTATTAACCATATTATGCAATTATGAACGATAGGACGACAATTACTATACTTATTCCACTTATCATTATCAATCTAACTCATATTATTAGCCATATTATGCTTATATGATCGATAGAACGACAATTACTATACTTATTACTCTTATTATTATGAATCTAACTCATATTATTAACCATATTATGCAATTATGATCGATAGGACGACAATTACTATACTTATTACACTTATTATTATCAATCTAACTCATATTATTAGCCATATTGTGCCTATATGATCGATAGAACGACAATTACTATACTTATTACTCTTACTATTATAAATCTAACTCATATTATTAGACATATTATGCTTATATGATCGATAGTACGACAATTACTATACTCATTACTCTTATTATTATCAATCTAACTCATATTATTAACCATATTATGCACATATGATCGATAGCACGACATTTACTATACTTATTACTCGTATTATTATCAACCTAACGCATATTGTTAGCCATATTATGCTTATATGATCGATAGAAAGACAATCACTATACATATTACTCTTATTATTATCTACCTAACTCATATTATTAGCCATATTATGCTTATATTATCGATAGAACGACAATTACTATACTTATTACACTTATTATTATCAATCTAACTCATGTTATTAGCCATATTATGCTTATATGATCGATAGAACGACAATTACTATACTTATTACTCGTATTATTATCAACCTAACGCATATTGTTAGCCATATTATGCTTATATGATCGATAGAAAGACAATCACTATACTTATTACTCTTATTATTATCTACCTAACTCATATTATTAGCCATATTATGCTTATATTATCGATAGAACCACAATTACTATACTTATTACACTTATTATTATCAATCTAACTCATGTTATTAGCCATATTATGCTTATATGATCGATAGAACGACAATTACTATACTTATTACTCTTATTATTATCAATCTAACTCATATTATTAACCATATTATGCACATATGATCGATAGCACGACATTTACTATACTTATTACTCGTATTATTATCAACCTAACGCATATTGTTAGCCATATTATGCTTATATGATCGATAGAAAGACAATCACTATACTTATTACTCTTATTATTATCTACCTAACTCATATTATTAGCCATATTATGCTTATATTATCGATAGAACCACAATTACTATACTTATTACACTTATTATTATCAATCTAACTCATGTTATTAGCCATATTATGCTTATATGATCGATAGAACGACAATTACTATACTTATTACTCTTATTATTATCAATCTAACTCATATTATTAACCATATTATGCAGATATGATCGATAGAACGACAATTACTATACTTATTACTCTTATTATTATCAATCTAACTCATATTATTAGCCATATTGTGCTTATATGATCGATAGAACGACAATTAATATACTTATTACTCTTATTATTATAAATCTAACTCATATTATTAGCCATATTATGCTTACATGATCGATAGTACGACAATTACTATACTCATTGCTCTTATTATTATCAATCTAACTCATATTATTAACCATATTATGCAGATATGATCGATAGAACGACAATTACTATACTCATTACTCTTATTATTATCAATCTAACTCATATTATTAGGCATATTGTGCTTATATGAGCGATAGAACGACAATTACTATATTTATTACACTCACTGTTATCAATCTAACTCATATTATTAACCATATTATGCAGATATGATCGATAGAACGACAATTACTATACTCATTACTCTTATTATTATCAATCTAACTCATGCTATTAGCCATATTATGGTTATATGATCGATATAACGACAATTACTATACTTATTACTCTTATTATTATCAATCTAACTCATATTATTTACCATATTATGCAGATATGATCGATAGAACGACAATTACTATACTTATTACTCTTATTATTATCAATCTAACTCATATTATTAGCCATATTATGCTTATATTATCGATAGAACGACAATTACTATACTTATTACGCTTATTATTATCAACCTAACTCATATTATTAGCCATATTATGCTTATATTATCGATAGAACGACAATTACTATACTTATTACTGTTATTATTATCAATCTAACTCATATTATTAGCCATATTATGCTTATATGATCGATAGTACGACAATTACTATACTTATTACTCCTATTATTATAAATCTAACTCACATTATTAGCCATATTATGCTTATATGATCGATAGTACGACAATTACTATACTCATTACTCTTATTATTATTAATCTAACTCATGCTATTAGCCATATTATGCTTATATGATCGATATAACGACAATTACTATACTTATTACTCTTATTATTATCAATCTAACTCATATTATTAACCATATTATGCAGATATGATCGATAGAACGACAATTACTATACTTATTACTGTTATTATTATCAATCTAACTCATATTATTAGCCATATTGTGCTTATATGATCGATAGAACGACAATTACTATACTTATTACTCCTATTATTATAAATCTAACTCATATTATTAGCCATATTATGCTTATATGATCGATAGTACGACAAATACTATACTCATTGCTCTTATTATCATCAATCTAACTCATATTATTAACCATATTATGGAGATATGATCGATAGAACGACAATTACTACACTTATTACTCTTATTATTATCAACCTAACTCATATTATTAGCCATATTATGCTTAAATGATGGATAGAACGACAATTACTATACTTATTACTCTTATTATTATGAATCTAACTCATATTATTAACCATATTATGCAATTATGAACGATAGGACGACAATTACTATACTTATTCCACTTATCATTATCAATCTAACTCATATTATTAGCCATATTATGCTTATATGATCGATAGAACGACAATTACTATACTTATTACTCTTATTATTATGAATCTAACTCATATTATTAACCATATTATGCAATTATGATCGATAGGACGACAATTACTATACTTATTACACTTATTATTATCAATCTAACTCATATTATTAGCCATATTGTGCCTATATGATCGATAGAACGACAATTACTATACTTATTACTCTTACTATTATAAATCTAACTCATATTATTAGACATATTATGCTTATATGATCGATAGTACGACAATTACTATACTCATTACTCTTATTATTATCAATCTAACTCATATTATTAACCATATTATGCACATATGATCGATAGCACGACATTTACTATACTTATTACTCGTATTATTATCAACCTAACGCATATTGTTAGCCATATTATGCTTATATGATCGATAGAAAGACAATCACTATACTTATTACTCTTATTATTATCTACCTAACTCATATTATTAGCCATATTATGCTTATATTATCGATAGAACGACAATTACTATACTTATTACACTTATTATTATCAATCTAACTCATGTTATTAGCCATATTATGCTTATATGATCGATAGAACGACAATTACTATACTTATTACTCTTATTATTATCAATCTAACTCATATTATTAACCATATTATGCAGATATGATCGATAGAACGACAATTACTATACTTATTACTCTTATTATTATCAATCTAACTCATATTATTAGCCATATTGTGCTTATATGATCGATAGAACGACAATTACTATACTTATTACTCTTATTATTATAAATCTAACTCATATTATTAGCCATATTATGCTTACATGATCGATAGTACGACAATTACTATACTCATTGCTCTTATTATTATCAATCTAACTCATATTATTAACCATATTATGCAGATATGATCGATAGAACGACAATTACTATACTCATTACTCTTATTATTATCAATCTAACTCATATTATTAGGCATATTGTGCTTATATGAGCGATAGAACGACAATTACTATATTTATTACACTCACTGTTATCAATCTAACTCATATTATTAACCATATTATGCAGATATGATCGATAGAACGACAATTACTATACTCATTACTCTTATTATTATCAATCTAACTCATGCTATTAGCCATATTATGGTTATATGATCGATATAACGACAATTACTATACTTATTACTCTTATTATTATCAATCTAACTCATATTATTAACCATATTATGCAGATATGATCGATAGAACGACAATTACTATACTTATTACTCTTATTATTATCAATCTAACTCATATTATTAGCCATATTATGCTTATATTATCGATAGAACGACAATTACTATACTTATTACGCTTATTATTATCAATCTAACTCATATTATTAGGCATATTATCCTTATATGATCGATAGAATGAGAATTACTATACTCACTACTCTTAGTATTATCAATCTAACCCGTATTATTAGCCATATTATGTTTTATTATCGATAGAGCGACAATTACTATACTTATTACTCTTACTATTATAAATCTAACTCATATTATTAGACATATTATGCTTATATGATCGATAGTACGACAATTACTATACACATTACTCTTATTATTATCAATCTAACTCATGCTATTAGCCATATTATGGTTATATGATCGATATAACGACAATTACTATACTTATTACTCTTATTATTATCAATCTAACTCATATTATTAACCATATTACGCAGATATGATCGATAGAACGACAATTACTATACTTATTACTCTTATTATTATCAATCTAACTCATATTATTAACCATATTATGCAGATATGATCGATAGAACGACAATTACTACACTTATTACTCTTATTATTATCAACCTAACTCATATTATTAGCCATATTATGCTTATATTATCGATAGAACGACAATTACTATACTTATTACTGTTATTATTATCAATCTAACTCATATTATTAGCCATATTATGCTTATATGATCGATAGTACGACAATTACTATACTCATTACTCTTATTATTATCAATCTAACTCATATTATTAGCCATATTATGCTTATATGATCGATAGAATGACAATTACTATACTCACTACTCTTAGTATTATCAATCTAACTCATATTATTAGCCATATTATGCTTATATTATCGATAGAACGACAATTACTATACTTATTACTGCATTATTATCAATCTAACTCATATTATTAGCCATATTGTTCTTATATGATCGATAGAACGACAATTACTATACTTATTACTCCTATTATTATAAATCTAACTCATATTATTAGCCATATTATGCTTATATGATCGATAGTACGACAATTACTATACTCATTACTCTTATTATTATTAATCTAACTCATGCTATTAGCCATATTATGCTTATATGATCGATATAACGACAATTACTATACTTATTACTCTTATTATTATCAATCTAACTCATATTATTAACCGTATTATGCAGATATGATCGATAGAACGACAATTACTATACTTATTACTGTTATTATTATCAATCTAACTCATATTATTAGCCATATTGTGCTTATATGATCGATAGAACGACAATTACTATACTTATTACTCCTATTATTATAAATCTAACTCATATTATTAGCCATGTTATGCTTATATGATCGATAGTACAACAAATACTATACTCATTGCTCTTATTATCATCAATCTAACTCATATTATTAACCATATTATGCAGATATGATCGATAGAACGACTATTACTACACTTATTACTCTTATTATTATCAACCTCACTCATATTATTAGCCATATTATGCTTAAATGATGGGTAGAACGACAATTACTATACTTATTACTCTTATTATTATGAATCTAACTCATATTATTAACTATATTATGCAATTATGATCGATAGGACGACAATTACTATACTTATTACACTTATTATTATCAATCTAACTCATGTTATTAGCCATATTATGCTTATATGATCGATAGAACGACAATTACTATACTTATTACTCTTATTATTATCAATCTAACTCATATTATTAACCATATTATGCAGATATGATCGATAGAACGACAATTACTATACTTATTACTCTTATTATTATCAATCTAACTCATATTATTAGCCATATTGTGCTTATATGATCGATAGAACGACAATTACTATACTTATTACTCTTATTATTATAAATCTAACTCATATTATTAGCCATATTATGCTTACATGATCGATAGTACGACAATTACTATACTCATTGCTCTTATTATTATCAATCTTACTCATATTATTAACCATATTATGCAGATATGATCGATAGAACGACAATTACTATACTCATTACTCTTATTATTATCAATCTAACTCATATTATTAGGCATATTGTGCTTATATGAGCGATAGAACGACAATTACTATATTTATTACACTCACTGTTATCAATCTAACTCATATTATTAACCATATTATGCAGATATGATCGATAGAACGACAATTACTATACTTATTACTCTTATTATTATCAATCTAACTCATATTATTAGCCATATTATGCTTATATTATCGATAGAACGACAATTACTATACTTATTACGCTTATTATTATCAATCTAACTCATATTATTAGGCATATTATCCTTATATGATCGATAGAATGAGAATTACTATACTCACTACTCTTAGTATTATCAATCTAACTCGTATTATTAGCCATATTATGTTTTATTATCGATAGAACGACAATTACTATACTTATTACTGTTATTATTATCAACCTAACTCATATTATTAGCCATATTGTGCTTATATGATCGATAGAACGACAATTACTATACTTATTACTCCTATTATTATAAATCTAACTCATATTATTAGCCATATTATGCTTATATGATCGATAGTACGACAAATACTATACTCATTGCTCTTATTATCATCAATCTAACTCATATTATTATCCATATTATGCAGATATGATTGATAGAACGACAATTACTACACTTATTACTCTTATTATTATCAACGTAACTCATATTATTAGCCATATTATGCTTAAATGATGGATAGAACGACAATTACTATACTTATTACTCTTATTATTATGAATCTAACTCATATTATTAACCATATTATGAAATTATGATCGATAGGACGACAATTACTATACTTATTACACTTATTATTATCAATCTAACTCATGTTATTAGCCATATTATGCTTATATGATCGATAGAACGACAATTACTATACTTATTACTCTTATTATTATCAATCTAACTCATATTATTAGCCATATTATGCTTACATGATCGATAGTACGACAATTACTATACTCATTGCTCTTATTATTATCAATCTAACTCATATTATTAACCATATTATGCAGATATGATCGATAGAACGACAATTACTATACGCATTACTCTTATTATTATCAATCTAACTCATATTATTAGGCATATTGTGCTTATATGAGCGATAGAACGACAATTACTATATTTATTACACTCACTGTTATCAATCTAACTCATATTATTAACCATATTATGCAGATATGATCGATAGAACGACAATTACTATACTCATTACTCTTATTATTATCAATCTAACTCATGCTATTAGCCATATTATGCTTATATTATCGATAGAACGACAATTACTATACTCATTACTCTTATTATTATCAATCTGACTCATATTATTAGCCATATTATGCTTATATGATCGATAGTACGACAATTACTATACTCATTACTCTTATTATTATCAATCTAACTCATATTATTAGCCATATTATGCTTGTATGATCGATAGAACGACAATCACTATACTTATTACTCTTATTATTATCAACCTAACTCATATTATTAGCCATATTATGCTTATATGATCGATATAACGACAATTACTATACTTATTACTCTCATTATTATCAATCTAACTCATATTATTAACCATATTATGCAGATATGATCGATAGAACGACAATTACTATACTTATTACTGTTATTATTATCAATCTAACTCATATTATTAGCCATATTGTGCTTATATGATCGATAGAACGACAATTACTATACTTATTACTCCTATTATTATAAATCTAACTCATATTATTAGCCATATTATGCTTATATGATCGATAGTACGACAAATACTATACTCATTGCTCTTATTATCATCAATCTAACTCATATTATTAACCATATTATGCAGATATGATCGATAGAACGACAATTACTATACTTATTACTCTTATTATTATCAACCTAACTCATATTATTAGCCATATTATGCTTAAATGATGGATAGAACGACAATTACTATACTTATTACTCTTATTATTATGAATCTAACTCATATTATTAACCATATTATGCAATTATGAACGATAGGACGACAATTACTATACTTATTCCACTTATCATTATCAATCTAACTCATATTATTAGCCATATTATGCTTATATGATCGATAGAACGACAATTACTATACTTATTACTCTTATTATTATGAATCTAACTCATATTATTAACCATATTATGCAATTATGATCGATAGGACGACAATTACTATACTTATTACACTTATTATTATCAATCTAACTCATATTATTAGCCATATTGTGCTTATATGATCGATAGAACGACCATTACTATACTTATTACTCTTACTATTATAAATCTAACTCATATTATTAGACATATTATGCTTATATGATCGATAGTACGACAATTACTATACTCATTACTCTTATTATTATCAATCTAACTCATATTATTAACCATATTATGCACATATGATCGATAGCACGACATTTACTATACTTATTACTCGTATTATTATCAACCTAACGCATATTGTTAGCCATATTATGCTTATATGATCGATAGAAAGACAATCACTATACTTATTACTCTTATTATTATCTACCTAACTCATATTATTAGCCATATTATGCTTATATTATCGATAGAACGACAATTACTATACTTATTACACTTATTATTATCAATCTAACTCATGTTATTAGCCATATTATGCTTATATGATCGATAGAACGACAATTACTATACTTATTACTCTTATTATTATCAATCTAACTCATATTATTAACCATATTATGCAGATATGATCGATAGAACGACAATTACTATACTTATTACTCTTATTATTATCAATCTAACTCATATTATTAGCCATATTGTGCTTATATGATCGATAGAACGACAATTACTATACTTATTACTCTTACTGTTATAAATCTAACTCATATTATTAGACATATTATGCTTATATGATCGATAGTACGACAATTACTATACTCATTACTCTTATTATTATCAACCTAACTCATATTATTAACCATATTATGCACATATGATCGATAGCACGACATTTACTATACTTATTACTCGTATTATTATCAAGCTAACGCATATTGTTAGCCATATTATGCTTATATGATCGATAGAAAGACAATCACTATCCTTATTACTCTTATTATTATCTACCTAACTCATATTATTAGCCATATTATGCTTATATTATCGATAGAACGACAATTACTATACTTATTACTCTTATTATTATAAATCTAACTCATATTATTAGCCATATTATGCTTACATGATCGATAGTACGACAATTACTATACTCATTGCTCTTATTATTATCAATCTAACTCATATTATTAACCATATTATGCAGATATGATCGATAGAACGACAATTACTATACTCATTACTCTTATTATTATCAATCTAACTCATATTATTAGGCATATTGTGCTTATATGAGCGATAGAACGACAATTACTATATTTATTACACTCACTGTTATCAATCTAACTCATATTATTAACCATATTATGCAGATATGATCGATAGAGCGACAATTACTATACTTATTACTCTTATTATTATCAATCTAACTCATATTATTAGCCATATTATGCTTATATTATCGATAGAACGACAATTACTATACTTATTACGCTAATTATTATCAATCTAACTCTTTTATTAGGCATATTATCCTTATATGATCGATAGAATGAGAATTACTATACTCACTACTCTTAGTATTATCAATCTAACTCGTATTATTAGCCATATTATGTTTTATTATCGATAGAACGACAATTACTATACTTATTACTCTTACTATTATAAATCTAACTCATATTATCAGACATATTATGCTTATATGATCGATAGTACGACAATTACTATACACATTACTCTTATTATTATCAATCTAACTCATATTATTAACCATATTATGCTTATATTATCGATAGAACGACAATTACTATACTTATTACGCTTATTATTATCAATCTAACTCATATTATTAGCCATATTATGCTTATATGATCGATAGAATGAGAATTACTATACTCACTACTCTTAGTATTATCAATCTAACTCATATTATTAGCCATATTATGCTTATATTATCGATAGAACGACAATTACTATACTTATTACTGCATTATTATCAATCTAACTCATATTATTAGGCATATTGTGCTTATATGTTCGATAGAACGACAATTACTATACTTATTACTCTTATTATTATCAATCTAACTCATATTATTAACCATATTATGCAGATATGATCGATAGAACGACAATTACTATACTTATTACTCTTATTATTATCAATCTAACTCATATTATTAGCCATATTGTGCTTATATGAGCGATAGAACGACAATTACTACTATACTCACTGCTCTTATTATCATCAATCTAACTCATATTATTAACCATATTATGCAGATATGATCGATAGAACGACAATTACTATACTTATTACTCTTATTATTATAAATCTAACTCATATTATTAGCCATATTATGCTTATATGATCGATAGTACGACAATTACTATACACATTACTCTTATTATTATCAATCTAACTCATATTATTAGCCATATTATACTTATATGATCGATAGAATAACAATTACTATACTCACTACTCTTAGTATTATCAATCTAACTCATATTATTAGCCATATTATGCTTATATTATCGGTAGAACGTCAATTACTATACTTATTACTGCATTATTATCAATCTAACTCATATTATTAGCCATATTGTGCTTATATGATCGATAGAACGACAATTACTATACTCATTACTCTTATTATTATTAATCTAACTCATGCTATTAGCCGTATTATGCTTATATGATCGATATAACGACAATTACTATACTTATTACTCTTATTATTATCAATCTAACTCATATTATTAACCATATTATGCAGATATGATCGATGGAACGACAATTACTATACTTATTACTCTTATTATTATCAATCTAACTCATATTATTAGCCATATTGTGCTTATATGAGCGATAGAACGACAATTACTATATTTATTACACTCACTATTATCAATCCAACTCACATTATTAGCCATATTATGGTTATATGACCGATAGAACGACAATTACTATACTTATTACTCTTATTATTATCAATCTAGCTCATATTATTATCCATATTATGCAGATATGATCGATAGAACGACAATTACTATACTCATTACTCTTATTATTATCAATCTAACTCATGCTATTAGCCATATTATGGTTATATGATCGATATAACGACAATTACTATACTTATTACTCTTATTATTATCAATCTAACTCATATTATTAACCATATTATGCAGATATGATCGATAGAACGACAATTACTATACTTATTACACTTATTATTATCAATCTAACTCATATTATTAACCATATTATGCTAATATGATCGATAGAACGACAATTACTATACTTATTACACTCACTATTATCAATCTAACTCATATTATTAACCATATTATGCAGATATGATCGATAGCACGACATTGACTATTCTTATTACTCTTATTACTATCAACCTAACTCATATTATTAGCCATATTATGCTTATATGATCGATAGAACGACAATCACTATACCTATTACTCTTATTATTATCAACCTAACTCATATTATTAGCCATATTATGCTTATATTATCGATAGAACGACAATTACTATACTTATTACTCCTATTATTATAAATCTAACTCATATTATTAGCCATATTATGCCTATATGATCGATAGTACGACAAATACTATACTCATTGCTCTTATTATCATCAATCCAACTCATATTATTAACCATATTATGCAGATATGATCGATAGAACGACAATTACTACACTTATTACTCTTATTATTATCAACCTAACTCATATTATTAGCCATATTATGGTTAAATGATGGATAGAACGACAATTACTATACTTATTACTCTTATTATTATGAATCTAACTCATATTATTAACCATATTATGAAATTATGATCGATAGGACGACAATTACTATACTTATTACACTTATTATTATCAATCTAACTCATGTTATTAGCCATATTATGCTTATATGATCGATAGAACGACAATCACTATACTTATTACTCTTATTATTATCAACCTAACTCATATTATTAGCCATATTATGCAGATATGATCGATAGAACGACAATTACTATACGCATTACTCTTATTATTATCAATCTAACTCATATTATTAGGCATATTGTGCTTATATGAGCGATAGAACGACAATTACTATATTTATTACACTCACTGTTATCAATCTAACTCATATTATTAACCATATTATGCAGATATGATCGATAGAACGACAATTACTATACTCATTACTCTTATTATTATCAATCTAACTCATGCTATTAGCCATATTATGCTTATATTATCGATAGAACGACAATTACTATACTCATTACTCTTATTATTATCAATCTAACTCATATTATTAGCCATATTATGCTTATATGATCGATAGTACGACAATTACTATACTCATTACTCTTATTATTATCAATCTAACTCATATTATTAGCCATATTATGCTTGTATGATCGATAGAACGACAATCACTATACTTATTACTCTTATTATTATCAACCTAACTCATATTATTAGCCATATTATGCTTATATGATCGATATAACGACAATTACTATACTTATTACTCTCATTATTATCAATCTAACTCATATTATTAACCATATTATGCAGATATGATCGATAGAACGACAATTACTATACTTATTACTGTTATTATTATCAATCTAACTCATATTATTAGCCATATTGTGCTTATATGATCGATAGAACGACAATTACTATACTTATTACTCCTATTATTATAAATCTAACTCATATTATTAGCCATATTATGCTTATATGATCGATAGTACGACAAATACTATACTCATTGCTCTTATTATCATCAATCTAACTCATATTATTAACCATATTATGCAGATATGATCGATAGAACGACAATTACTATACTTATTACTCTTATTATTATCAACCTAACTCATATTATTAGCCATATTATGCTTAAATGATGGATAGAACGACAATTACTATACTTATTACTCTTATTATTATGAATCTAACTCATATTATTAACCATATTATGCAATTATGAACGATAGGACGACAATTACTATACTTATTCCACTTATCATTATCAATCTAACTCATATTATTAGCCATATTATGCTTATATGATCGATAGAACGACAATTACTATACTTATTACTCTTATTATTATGAATCTAACTCATATTATTAACCATATTATGCAATTATGATCGATAGGACGACAATTACTATACTTATTACACTTATTATTATCAATCTAACTCATATTATTAGCCATATTGTGCTTATATGATCGATAGAACGACCATTACTATACTTATTACTCTTACTATTATAAATCTAACTCATATTATTAGACATATTATGCTTATATGATCGATAGTACGACAATTACTATACTCATTACTCTTATTATTATCAATCTAACTCATATTATTAACCATATTATGCACATATGATCGATAGCACGACATTTACTATACTTATTACTCGTATTATTATCAACCTAACGCATATTGTTAGCCATATTATGCTTATATGATCGATAGAAAGACAATCACTATACTTATTACTCTTATTATTATCTACCTAACTCATATTATTAGCCATATTATGCTTATATTATCGATAGAACGACAATTACTATACTTATTACACTTATTATTATCAATCTAACTCATGTTATTAGCCATATTATGCTTATATGATCGATAGAACGACAATTACTATACTTATTACTCTTATTATTATCAATCTAACTCATATTATTAACCATATTATGCAGATATGATCGATAGAACGACAATTACTATACTTATTACTCTTATTATTATCAATCTAACTCATATTATTAGCCATATTGTGCTTATATGATCGATAGAACGACAATTACTATACTTATTACTCTTACTGTTATAAATCTAACTCATATTATTAGACATATTATGCTTATATGATCGATAGTACGACAATTACTATACTCATTACTCTTATTATTATCAACCTAACTCATATTATTAACCATATTATGCACATATGATCGATAGCACGACATTTACTATACTTATTACTCGTATTATTATCAAGCTAACGCATATTGTTAGCCATATTATGCTTATATGATCGATAGAAAGACAATCACTATCCTTATTACTCTTATTATTATCTACCTAACTCATATTATTAGCCATATTATGCTTATATTATCGATAGAACGACAATTACTATACTTATTACTCTTATTATTATAAATCTAACTCATATTATTAGCCATATTATGCTTACATGATCGATAGTACGACAATTACTATACTCATTGCTCTTATTATTATCAATCTAACTCATATTATTAACCATATTATGCAGATATGATCGATAGAACGACAATTACTATACTCATTACTCTTATTATTATCAATCTAACTCATATTATTAGGCATATTGTGCTTATATGAGCGATAGAACGACAATTACTATATTTATTACACTCACTGTTATCAATCTAACTCATATTATTAACCATATTATGCAGATATGATCGATAGAGCGACAATTACTATACTTATTACTCTTATTATTATCAATCTAACTCATATTATTAGCCATATTATGCTTATATTATCGATAGAACGACAATTACTATACTTATTACGCTAATTATTATCAATCTAACTCTTTTATTAGGCATATTATCCTTATATGATCGATAGAATGAGAATTACTATACTCACTACTCTTAGTATTATCAATCTAACTCGTATTATTAGCCATATTATGTTTTATTATCGATAGAACGACAATTACTATACTTATTACTCTTACTATTATAAATCTAACTCATATTATCAGACATATTATGCTTATATGATCGATAGTACGACAATTACTATACACATTACTCTTATTATTATCAATCTAACTCATATTATTAACCATATTATGCTTATATTATCGATAGAACGACAATTACTATACTTATTACGCTTATTATTATCAATCTAACTCATATTATTAGCCATATTATGCTTATATGATCGATAGAATGAGAATTACTATACTCACTACTCTTAGTATTATCAATCTAACTCATATTATTAGCCATATTATGCTTATATTATCGATAGAACGACAATTACTATACTTATTACTGCATTATTATCAATCTAACTCATATTATTAGGCATATTGTGCTTATATGTTCGATAGAACGACAATTACTATACTTATTACTCTTATTATTATCAATCTAACTCATATTATTAACCATATTATGCAGATATGATCGATAGAACGACAATTACTATACTTATTACTCTTATTATTATCAATCTAACTCATATTATTAGCCATATTGTGCTTATATGAGCGATAGAACGACAATTACTACTATACTCACTGCTCTTATTATCATCAATCTAACTCATATTATTAACCATATTATGCAGATATGATCGATAGAACGACAATTACTATACTTATTACTCTTATTATTATAAATCTAACTCATATTATTAGCCATATTATGCTTATATGATCGATAGTACGACAATTACTATACACATTACTCTTATTATTATCAATCTAACTCATATTATTAGCCATATTATACTTATATGATCGATAGAATAACAATTACTATACTCACTACTCTTAGTATTATCAATCTAACTCATATTATTAGCCATATTATGCTTATATTATCGGTAGAACGTCAATTACTATACTTATTACTGCATTATTATCAATCTAACTCATATTATTAGCCATATTGTGCTTATATGATCGATAGAACGACAATTACTATACTCATTACTCTTATTATTATTAATCTAACTCATGCTATTAGCCGTATTATGCTTATATGATCGATATAACGACAATTACTATACTTATTACTCTTATTATTATCAATCTAACTCATATTATTAACCATATTATGCAGATATGATCGATGGAACGACAATTACTATACTTATTACTCTTATTATTATCAATCTAACTCATATTATTAGCCATATTGTGCTTATATGAGCGATAGAACGACAATTACTATATTTATTACACTCACTATTATCAATCTAACTCACATTATTAGCCATATTATGGTTATATGACCGATAGAACGACAATTACTATACTTATTACTCTTATTATTATCAATCTAGCTCATATTATTATCCATATTATGCAGATATGATCGATAGAACGACAATTACTATACTCATTACTCTTATTATTATCAATCTAACTCATGCTATTAGCCATATTATGGTTATATGATCGATATAACGACAATTACTATACTTATTACTCTTATTATTATCAATCTAACTCATATTATTAACCATATTATGCAGATATGATCGATAGAACGACAATTACTATACTTATTACACTTATTATTATCAATCTAACTCATATTATTAACCATATTATGCTAATATGATCGATAGAACGACAATTACTATACTTATTACACTCACTATTATCAATCTAACTCATATTATTAACCATATTATGCAGATATGATCGATAGCACGACATTGACTATTCTTATTACTCTTATTACTATCAACCTAACTCATATTATTAGCCATATTATGCTTATATGATCGATAGAACGACAATCACTATACCTATTACTCTTATTATTATCAACCTAACTCATATTATTAGCCATATTATGCTTATATTATCGATAGAACGACAATTACTATACTTATTACTCCTATTATTATAAATCTAACTCATATTATTAGCCATATTATGCCTATATGATCGATAGTACGACAAATACTATACTCATTGCTCTTATTATCATCAATCCAACTCATATTATTAACCATATTATGCAGATATGATCGATAGAACGACAATTACTACACTTATTACTCTTATTATTATCAACCTAACTCATATTATTAGCCATATTATGGTTAAATGATGGATAGAACGACAATTACTATACTTATTACTCTTATTATTATGAATCTAACTCATATTATTAACCATATTATGCAATTATGATCGATAGGACGACAATTACTATACTTATTACACTTATTATTATCAATCTAACTCATGTTATTAGCCATATTATGCTTATATGATCGATAGAACGACAATTACTATACTTATTACTCTTATTATTATCAATCTAACTCATATTATTAACCATATTATGCAGATATGATCGATAGAGCGACAATTACTATACTTATTACTCTTATTATTATCAATCTAACTCATATTATTAGCCATATACTGTTTATATGATCGATAGAACGACAATTACTATACATATTACTCTTATTATTATAAATCTAACTCATATTATTAGCCATATTATGCTTACATGATCGATAGTACGACAATTACTATACTCATTGCTCTTATTATTATCAATCTAACTCATATTATTAACCATATTATGCAGATATGATCGATAGAACGACAATTACTATACTCATTACTCTTATTATTATCAATCTAACTCATATTATTAGGCATATTGTGCTTATATGAGCGATAGAACGACAATTACTATATTTATTACACTCACTGTTATCAATCTAACTCATATTATTAACCATATTATGCAGATATGATCGATAGAACGACAATTACTATACTTATTACTCTTATTATTATCAATCTAACTCATATTATTAGCCATATTATGCTTATATTATCGATAGAACGACAATTACTATACTTATTACGCTTATTATTATCAATCTAACTCATATTATTAGGCATATTATCCTTATATGATCGATAGAATGAGAATTACTATACTCACTACTCTTAGTATTATCAATCTAACTCGTATTATTAGCCATATTATGCTTTATTATCGATAGAACGACAATTACTATACTTATTACTGTTATTATTATCAATCTAACTCATATTATTAACCATATTATGCACATATGATCGATAGCACGACATTTACTATACTTATTACTCGTATTATTATCAACCTAACGCATATTGTTAGCCATATTATGCTTATATGATCGATAGAAAGACAATCACTATACTTATTACTCTTATTATTATCTACCTAACTCATATTATTAGCCATATTATGCTTATATTATCGATAGAACGACAATTACTATACTTATTACACTTATTATTATCAATCTAACTCATGTTATTAGCCATATTATGCTTATATGATCGATAGAACGACAATTACTATACTTATTACTCTTATTATTATCAATCTAACTCATATTATTAACCATATTATGCAGATATGATCGATAGAACGACAATTACTATACTTATTACTCTTATTATTATCAATCTAACTCATATTATTAGCCATATTGTGCTTATATGATCGATAGAACGACAATTACTATACTTATTACTCTTACTGTTATAAATCTAACTCATATTATTAGACATATTATGCTTATATGATCGATAGTACGACAATTACTATACTCATTACTCTTATTATTATCAACCTAACTCATATTATTAACCATATTATGCACATATGATCGATAGCACGACATTTACTATACTTATTACTCGTATTATTATCAAGCTAACGCATATTGTTAGCCATATTATGCTTATATGATCGATAGAAAGACAATCACTATCCTTATTACTCTTATTATTATCTACCTAACTCATATTATTAGCCATATTATGCTTATATTATCGATAGAACGACAATTACTATACTTATTACTCTTATTATTATAAATCTAACTCATATTATTAGCCATATTATGCTTACATGATCGATAGTACGACAATTACTATACTCATTGCTCTTATTATTATCAATCTAACTCATATTATTAACCATATTATGCAGATATGATCGATAGAACGACAATTACTATACTCATTACTCTTATTATTATCAATCTAACTCATATTATTAGGCATATTGTGCTTATATGAGCGATAGAACGACAATTACTATATTTATTACACTCACTGTTATCAATCTAACTCATATTATTAACCATATTATGCAGATATGATCGATAGAGCGACAATTACTATACTTATTACTCTTATTATTATCAATCTAACTCATATTATTAGCCATATTATGCTTATATTATCGATAGAACGACAATTACTATACTTATTACGCTAATTATTATCAATCTAACTCTTTTATTAGGCATATTATCCTTATATGATCGATAGAATGAGAATTACTATACTCACTACTCTTAGTATTATCAATCTAACTCGTATTATTAGCCATATTATGTTTTATTATCGATAGAACGACAATTACTATACTTATTACTCTTACTATTATAAATCTAACTCATATTATCAGACATATTATGCTTATATGATCGATAGTACGACAATTACTATACACATTACTCTTATTATTATCAATCTAACTCATATTATTAACCATATTATGCTTATATTATCGATAGAACGACAATTACTATACTTATTACGCTTATTATTATCAATCTAACTCATATTATTAGCCATATTATGCTTATATGATCGATAGAATGAGAATTACTATACTCACTACTCTTAGTATTATCAATCTAACTCATATTATTAGCCATATTATGCTTATATTATCGATAGAACGACAATTACTATACTTATTACTGCATTATTATCAATCTAACTCATATTATTAGGCATATTGTGCTTATATGTTCGATAGAACGACAATTACTATACTTATTACTCTTATTATTATCAATCTAACTCATATTATTAACCATATTATGCAGATATGATCGATAGAACGACAATTACTATACTTATTACTCTTATTATTATCAATCTAACTCATATTATTAGCCATATTGTGCTTATATGAGCGATAGAACGACAATTACTACTATACTCACTGCTCTTATTATCATCAATCTAACTCATATTATTAACCATATTATGCAGATATGATCGATAGAACGACAATTACTATACTTATTACTCTTATTATTATAAATCTAACTCATATTATTAGCCATATTATGCTTATATGATCGATAGTACGACAATTACTATACACATTACTCTTATTATTATCAATCTAACTCATATTATTAGCCATATTATACTTATATGATCGATAGAATAACAATTACTATACTCACTACTCTTAGTATTATCAATCTAACTCATATTATTAGCCATATTATGCTTATATTATCGGTAGAACGTCAATTACTATACTTATTACTGCATTATTATCAATCTAACTCATATTATTAGCCATATTGTGCTTATATGATCGATAGAACGACAATTACTATACTCATTACTCTTATTATTATTAATCTAACTCATGCTATTAGCCGTATTATGCTTATATGATCGATATAACGACAATTACTATACTTATTACTCTTATTATTATCAATCTAACTCATATTATTAACCATATTATGCAGATATGATCGATGGAACGACAATTACTATACTTATTACTCTTATTATTATCAATCTAACTCATATTATTAGCCATATTGTGCTTATATGAGCGATAGAACGACAATTACTATATTTATTACACTCACTATTATCAATCTAACTCACATTATTAGCCATATTATGGTTATATGACCGATAGAACGACAATTACTATACTTATTACTCTTATTATTATCAATCTAGCTCATATTATTATCCATATTATGCAGATATGATCGATAGAACGACAATTACTATACTCATTACTCTTATTATTATCAATCTAACTCATGCTATTAGCCATATTATGGTTATATGATCGATATAACGACAATTACTATACTTATTACTCTTATTATTATCAATCTAACTCATATTATTAACCATATTATGCAGATATGATCGATAGAACGACAATTACTATACTTATTACACTTATTATTATCAATCTAACTCATATTATTAACCATATTATGCTAATATGATCGATAGAACGACAATTACTATACTTATTACACTCACTATTATCAATCTAACTCATATTATTAACCATATTATGCAGATATGATCGATAGCACGACATTGACTATTCTTATTACTCTTATTACTATCAACCTAACTCATATTATTAGCCATATTATGCTTATATGATCGATAGAACGACAATCACTATACCTATTACTCTTATTATTATCAACCTAACTCATATTATTAGCCATATTATGCTTATATTATCGATAGAACGACAATTACTATACTTATTACTCCTATTATTATAAATCTAACTCATATTATTAGCCATATTATGCCTATATGATCGATAGTACGACAAATACTATACTCATTGCTCTTATTATCATCAATCCAACTCATATTATTAACCATATTATGCAGATATGATCGATAGAACGACAATTACTACACTTATTACTCTTATTATTATCAACCTAACTCATATTATTAGCCATATTATGGTTAAATGATGGATAGAACGACAATTACTATACTTATTACTCTTATTATTATGAATCTAACTCATATTATTAACCATATTATGCAATTATGATCGATAGGACGACAATTACTATACTTATTACACTTATTATTATCAATCTAACTCATGTTATTAGCCATATTATGCTTATATGATCGATAGAACGACAATTACTATACTTATTACTCTTATTATTATCAATCTAACTCATATTATTAACCATATTATGCAGATATGATCGATAGAGCGACAATTACTATACTTATTACTCTTATTATTATCAATCTAACTCATATTATTAGCCATATTCTGTTTATATGATCGATAGAACGACAATTACTATACATATTACTCTTATTATTATAAATCTAACTCATATTATTAGCCATATTATGCTTACATGATCGATAGTACGACAATTACTATACTCATTGCTCTTATTATTATCAATCTAACTCATATTATTAACCATATTATGCAGATATGATCGATAGAACGACAATTACTATACTCATTACTCTTATTATTATCAATCTAACTCATATTATTAGGCATATTGTGCTTATATGAGCGATAGAACGACAATTACTATATTTATTACACTCACTGTTATCAATCTAACTCATATTATTAACCATATTATGCAGATATGATCGATAGAACGACAATTACTATACTTATTACTCTTATTATTATCAATCTAACTCATATTATTAGCCATATTATGCTTATATTATCGATAGAACGACAATTACTATACTTATTACGCTTATTATTATCAATCTAACTCATATTATTAGGCATATTATCCTTATATGATCGATAGAATGAGAATTACTATACTCACTACTCTTAGTATTATCAATCTAACTCGTATTATTAGCCATATTATGCTTTATTATCGATAGAACGACAATTACTATACTTATTACTGTTATTATTATCAATCTAACTCATATTATTAGCCATATTATGCTTACATGATCGATAGTACGACAATTACTATACTCATTGCTCTTATTATTATCAATCTAACTCATATTATTAACCATATTATGCAGATATGATCGATAGAACGACAATTACTATACTCATTACTCTTATTATTATCAATCTAACTCATATTATTAGGCATATTGTGCTTATATGAGCGATAGAACGACAATTACTATATTTATTACACTCACTGTTATCAATCTAACTCATATTATTAACCATATTATGCAGATATGATCGATAGAACGACAATTACTATACTCATTACTCTTATTATTATCAATCTAACTCATGCTATTAGCCATATTATGGTTATATGATCGATATAACGACAATTACTATACTTATTACTCCTATTATTATCAATCTAACTCATATTATTAACCATATTATGCAGATATGATCGATAGAACGACAATTACTATACTTATTACTCTTATTATTATCAATCTAACTCATATTATTAGCCATATTGTGCTTATATGATCGATAGAACGACAATTACTATACTTATTACTCCTATTATTATAAATCTAACTCATATTATTAGCCATATTATGCTTATATGATCGATAGTACGACAAATACTATACTCATTGCTCTTATTATCATCAATCTAACTCATATTATTAACCATATTATGCAGATATGATCGATAGAACGACAATTACTACACTTATTACTCTTATTATTATCGACCTAACTCATATTATTAGCCATATTATGCTTAAATGATGGATAGAACGACAATTACTATACTTATTACTCTTATTATTATGAATCTAACTCATATTATTAACCATATTATGCAATTATGAACGATAGGACGACAATTACTATACTTATTCCACTTATCATTATCAATCTAACTCATATTATTAGCCATATTATGCTTATATGATCGATAGAACGACAATTACTATACTTATTACTCTTATTATTATGAATCTAACTGATATTATTAACCATATTATGCAATTATGATCGATAGGACGACAATTACTATAGTTATTACACTTATTATTATCAATCTAACTCATATTATTAGCCATATTGTGCTTATATGATCGATAGAACGACAATTACTATACTTATTACTCTTACTATTATAAATCTAACTCATATTATTAGACATATTATGCTTATATGATCGATAGTACGACAATTACTATACTCATTACTCTTATTATTATCAATCTAACTCATATTATTAACCATATTATGCACATATGATCGATAGCACGACATTTACTATACTTATTACTCGTATTATTATCAACCTAACGCATATTGTTAGCCATATTATGCTTATATGATCGATAGAAAGACAATCACTATCCTTATTACTCTTATTATTATCTACCTAACTCATATTATTAGCCATATTATGCTTATATTATCGATAGAACGACAATTACTATACTTATTACACTTATTATTATCAATCTAACTCATGTTATTAGCCATATTATGCTTATATGATCGATAGAACGACGATTACTATACTTATTACTCTTATTATCATCAATCTAACTCATATTATTAACCATATTATGCAGATATGATCGATAGAACGACAATTACTATACTCATTACTCTTATTATTATCAATCTAACTCATGCTATTAGCCATATTATGCTTATATTATCGATAGAACGACAATTACTATACTCATTACTCTTATTATTATCAATCTAACTCATATTATTAGCCATATTATGCTTATATGATCGATAGTACGACAATTACTATACTCATTACTCTTATTATTATCAATCTAACTCATATTATTAGCCATATTATGCTTGTATGATCGATAGAACGACAATCACTATACTTATTACTCTTATTATTATCAACCTAACTCATATTATTAGCCATATTATGCTTATATGATCGATATAACGACAATTACTATACTTATTACTCTCATTATTATCAATCTAACTCATATTATTAACCATATTATGCAGATATGATCGATAGAACGACAATTACTATACTTATTACTGTTATTATTATCAATCTAACTCATATTATTAGCCATATTGTGCTTATATGATCGATAGAACGACAATTACTATACTTATTACTCCTATTATTATAAATCTAACTCATATTATTAGCCATATTATGCTTATATGATCGATAGTACGACAAATACTATACTCATTGCTCTTATTATCATCAATCTAACTCATATTATTAACCATATTATGCAGATATGATCGATAGAACGACAATTACTATACTTATTACTCTTATTATTATCAACCTAACTCATATTATTAGCCATATTATGCTTAAATGATGGATAGAACGACAATTACTATACTTATTACTCTTATTATTATGAATCTAACTCATATTATTAACCATATTATACAATTATGAACGATAGGACGACAATTACTATACTTATTCCACTTATCATTATCAATCTAACTC